>NW_026694341.1:0-56926 GCF_021218885.2 Marmota monax
AAGAATTCTAATTTCTCCATATCTTCAGCAACACTTGTTATTTTCTGTTTTTTTTTTTTTTTTAATAATGGACATTCTATAATGGGTATGATGTGGTATCTCATTGTGGCTTTTATTTGCATTTCCTTTATGACTAATAATGTTGAAAATCTGTTCATGTGGTTATTGGTTCTTAGTATATCTTCTTTGGAGAAATGTCCATTGAAGCTCTTTGCTTATTTTTAAATAAACTGTGTTTTTATTGTAGATTTCTTATATATTTCAGATGGCAGGCACTTAGAAGATATAAAACTTGCAAATATTTGCCATATTCTTTGGGTTGTCTTTTATTCTCAGTGTCTTTTAATACACAAAATATTTCAATTTTGATGAAGTCTGATTTATGATATACCTAGGAAATTCATCTAATTCATGCAAATCTTCAGCTATGTTTCCTTTTAAGATTTTTTAGTGTTAGCACTTACATTCAAGTTTTTTTTCACTCAAAGTTAATTTTGATGCAGTAGGGATCCAGATTCATTCTTTAGTGTATTCAGTTGTTTCAGTAAATTAATTGAAGAGATTAAAACAATTGACTCTATATGTGTAGGTTTATTTCAGGGCTCTCTATAAATCTATATATTTAGCTTTATGCTCATACCACATTGCTTTGATTGATATTTTTTAGAAAGTTTTAACTTGGAAAGTATGAATTCTCTAACTCTGTTCTTCTTTAGGATTGTTTTAGCTATTTGGGACCCCTTAAATTCCCTCTAAATTTTAGAGTTTGCTTTTTTATTTTTGCAAAAAGATCATTGGGATCTTGATAGTGATTAATTTGGTGTTGTCATCTTAACAATATTGAATCTTACATTTCATGAATGTTGAATGTACTTCTTTAGGTCTTTAATGTCTTTCAGCAATGTTTTGTAGTTTTCAGAGTATAAGTCTTGAACCTCACTGATTAAATTTATTCCTAAATATTTTGTTCTTTTTGATGCTATTGTATATGAAATTGCATTAATTTCCTATTCAGTTTGATTATTACTAGTATATAGAAATAAATTTTTTTTTTGCATGTTGACCTTGTATCCTATAATATTGCTAAACTCACTTATGAGCTCTATTTGATTCTTATGGAATACTTAGGACTTTCTATATATAAAGTCATATCATCTACAAATATAGTTTTATTTCTTTTTTTTCCTAGTTTGGATGGCTTTTCAAATTTCTTTTTCTTGATTAACTGCTCTGGGTAGAACTTCCAGTACAATGTTGAGTAGAAGTGGCAAAAAATGAACACTTGTCATATTCAGGATCTTTGGGGAGAAGTTTTGAGTATGATGTTAGTTGTGTATTTTACATAAGTGTCCTCATGTTAAGGAAGTTCCCTTCTGTTCCTAGTTGTTTCAGTTCCTTTATCATGGAAGTCTGTTGGAGTTTGTGAAATGCTTTTTCTTCATTGAGATAAACATGTTTTTCTCCATTCGCTCTGTTACATTGCATAGATTTTCATATGTGGAAAATCAATCAATGATTTGGATTTCTGGGGTAAATTCCCTCGATCACAGTATACAATCCTTCTAATATGCTGCTAGCTCCATGTTAACTAGGCTGAGAATTGGCTAGCCATAGGTGCAAGAGGCTTCAAATTCCTCTGGCATTTTGTTTTTGACTTCACTATAACTTCCTTAAGTACTTTTCCACAAGGAGGGTCTGTGTCTTGTGGCTCTTTCTGTGTAATCTAGTTTTATATGGACTATTTGTATGGGTGCAAATTGTGGAGTGCATTCTACACCTTCCAATTAAGTCTGAGTGTCAGTGTGCCTATGTGTAGTGGCTGGGACTTGCTCAGGTGTCCCTCTGGTGGTACAGCTTTTTGCCTCCTTGCCTTTCTTTCTTGGTTGCAACATCCCCAAATCTGTCCTTGGAGCCCAAATTCTGTTGACTGTTTTCTTTCAGGTAATACAGGAAGGTTAGAGGGAGCAAAAAGGAAGAAATGTCCTTCCCCCAGTTAGCCTAAGAATCTGGCAAACTCTCCCCCTGCTGGACTTTAGGTCTCTTCCCCACCCCACTGCCCTATGGTGAAGACTGGGTATATTTCACAACAGTTACTCACCCGCTGCAGATCTGGTATTTCCATGTGAATCTAGTTGGATTCCTGGAATCAACTGGAATTCAGTCTAGTTTGCAATGGAAGTACGGTGGAATCCCATAAGACTGTGGGACCCAGCAGGTTCTCACACTTTCAATCTGTTACATACTCAACATCTGGCAATTCATCAAAATTATCATTTAAGTTTTCCCACCAGTTTAAGGCTCCAGTAGTTTCTGCTCCAAACAAATGGATTTCAGCTATTTCTGGGTATGCCTGTATCACCAGATTACAGTGTTGTGACCTCAGTTCTCAGAAACATAGAAGTGACTGGGGACACACGGATGCCAGTGATGGGAACATGAGGATAAAGGAATAATTCTATAAAATGGGCCCACTGTGCTGACCCCCACATGCTTTCTTTTCCAAGAAACAGTTTACCTGAAGCTCTACCTGGCTTAAGTGGACAGGATATGTCACATTCCTCAACAAACTATCTGTTATCTGCAGGAGAAATGCAGGCCTGAAATAATGTCGCAATTTACCTGCGGCCCTTCCTGGATTTAAGAATTTATGGTTAAATATCCAAGTTAGAACTGTCAGCATGGGCCAAGGTGACCTAGAGTTGTCATGGCAGTGGGGACTTGAAAGTCTGATGTCAATCTGTTGTCAGTCAAAAGTCAAGAGATGGACTTTGGCGGGACTCTCTGGAAACTTCTGTGGAATCACAAATAAAACTGAAGTACAGGAGAGGCACACTGTTCCCCTTTCCCTTGAGGATGTCCCCTTTCCTAGTCCTAATAAACTCACTGCCTGTTACTCTGAGCAACATGTCTAAAATCTTTCTGATTTGATCACAAGAGTCAGTGCTTCAAAGTGGGGATGTCTTCATGTGGCTTCAGTTTTTTAGAAGGTCCCATTCCTGTAACAGAAAGAAACTGTCATTGATTTTCAGTTTGACCAATTTTTTTCTGTTGTAAGGAGGAGCAATGACTTCCAAGATGTTTACATATCAGGGCTGAAACTCTAAGTCCCAATAAGTTTGGAATCAAGGAATTCTGAATGGCAACATAATAACAAAAATCCTTGTAACTGCTCAGTTTAAATGCTGAAGGAAACAAATTCCAGATGATTAGTCCAGTGTTAATAGAAGGCTAACAGGTGTCTGTGTAGCATTATGCAGAAATGCAGAATACAGGAAGGACAGCCAACACCTTTCACAGAATCTTTTATACTTTGCTTTAATTTTGAATAAAAATTGTTTGCACTTTTATGCATTTACCTAAATTTGTTCTCAACCAAAGTGGTACAATTTTACTTCACTCAACTCAATTAAATGAGTTTTGAAAAAAATTTTGTATTGTTTCTGAGGTCTCATCTGGAAGGAATAAAATAGCCTCCCAAGCAAGATTTTTCAGGAGTAAAGCATCACTCAGAGGGATTTTTCCCCTTATTTTTCCCCTCATGGGGCTATTTGTAAAAAAGATGAGGCATTTTAAATCCTTAATAATCTCAATAATAGTAAGAAGAGCTATTACATTTTATTATTGCAGATTTTTTTTTCTGGCACTTGAAAATTTGTTTGCAGTTTCAAAATCAGAGAATACCTTTGGTATGTTCAGCTGGTCATTTGTCCTGGAAAGATTGAGGAGATGAAATATAGTGTGAAAGGTCATTACAACTTCTGCTGTGATTATTTTATTTTCATCCGAATTTTTTAAATCAGGAAATTTGTTACATTATCCATTTCTACAGGACAAGTTGAGGAAATCATATACCTCTTAGCTTAGCTATTAGTGTATGCTGGAGTATACATCTGACTAGTCATTGTTTTTGATTCTAAATAACCAACTGCATATTGAAGAGCTTCAAAGAATTTTCCCTTCATTTAACAGAAACCCAAAGTTTTTAAAATTAATAAAAAATTTGCACTTGAATTTGGGATCCAAATATACATAAATAAAAATAGATAATAGGGTAGATGTCAAGTTAAGTGTTCTTACCAAAAAATATAAAATAGATTATAGCAATCATTGCAAGAATTTAAAATACTGAATTTAACAGTCTCATTCATGAGGCTAACAGTAAATTAACAGTAAGTTGAACTGTTGAAATGGTTGAGACTTGCAAACTCAACTATAAATTAAACTTGATAGGCAGAAAAGGTGAACTTCACGTGTTCCTGCAAGGGAGAGTTGCACTTGCAAGAACAGTCTCCCTGAAGAAAGCCAAAGCTGATCTTATCCAAGGTTCCTGAAGTTCAGTGTCCAGGATTGGTGGATTTTTAGAAGCAGGAGCGTTTATGAATAGACAGATTTTTCAACTGTTTAATGTGGTCACTAGAATAGGCTATTGACTAGTGTCCTTTCAGGAACATGGTTTCTGAAGTGAGGTCCTTGCTGATTGTTGACCAGAAGCATGAAACTGATGATGGTCTTTCAGAAGCTAGAGGTTGGCATTAACTTCCTAACTTTCAGAAGGAGGTCCACTGGAATGAGGCTGGCCCTCGTTTTGGAGCGTGTGTGCTGTTTGGACATCTAATTATAAATAATTATTTGTTTACAACTTGGAACTTTGGCCAAAACTTATCCTTTCTTTAAGATGGAAAACAAGTACTTTCAATTCTCAGTTCTCTTTCACCATAAAGGATTGCTCAGATCACTTTGTAGAGGTGATTTCGGCTTGTGTTGCTACTTGGGTGATTTAAATGACAATTACAGAGGCAGAAAAATAGCTCTAACTGCTGATTTTTTACTAATTGGAAGAAAATTTTTGAATACATTGCGGGTGTCCTGACAGTACAGGATTCAAGACGTAATCATTAAATATAGGACATCTGTCTAGCAGCCTTATCTGTGGGCCAGATTAGCTTTCTTGTCACTCAACACCCTCTCCTATTTGCCTGGGAAAACCCTGTTTATTCTAATAAATGATTATTTGTCTCCTATTCTTCATCCATGCAGCACTTGCTTGAATTTGTATTCTCATTCATTTATCACTTGAATCACAATAGTCTAAATTTCTAGGCATCAGTCTATCTAGCTTTCTTTAACCTCCTCCTAAATTGATCCTCTATATATTGTTGCTGAACAAATTCCCTTGCTTGATATTAATATAATTTTCTTTATTTATTTTTGGTACCGGGATTGAACCCAGAGGGGCTTTACCACTGAGCCACATCTTCATCTCTTTTTAAAAATTTGAGACACAGTCTTGCTAAGTTGCTTAGAGCCTTTCTAAATTATTGAGGCTGGCTTTGAACTTGTGATCCTCCTGTCTCAGCCTCCAGAGTCACTGGGATTCCAGGCATGCCCCACACATTTGGCTAATATTAATTATAGGATAAAACACAAGTTCCTTACCATGACAAATGAAGCCTTTTGTTATGTGGCCTCTGCCTTCTCCTCAGGCTTTAACATCTTTTATTCTTCTGCTCACTAGCTCTACACTCAAGTTTCCTAATGTGCCATATTACTCACCTGTAGTCTTGCATATGTAGTTTACTTATTTGAAATGCACTTTAGCAAGAGTTTTTATCATTCCAAAATTTGGCTCAGGCCTTTATTGCCTCTACAAAGCTTTCTTTGATATCTCCAGGTCCCCTACAGCTCTTTTTTCATCCGGTGCAAAATTTTACAACATTCTTGCACTGCAACATATTGTCATATTAAACTGTTTTGTCTGTTAAAACAAGCAGTTATATACTGAGAGATATTTCCATATTCCTTTGGTAGTCCCTCAACTCCTTTCTCTTCCCCTACTCCATGGTTTCTTGAAAGATGGTCTGTGTCTTTCTTCTTAAAATTTGCAATGTGTAGTATAGTACACATCTCGAAGCAGTGATAAAAAAACAATACTGAGTTGCAGGATAGAGCTCGGTAGTATATAATGCTTGCCTAGCATGCAGGAGGCCCTAGGTTTGATCATTAGCATTTGGAGGGAAAAACACCAAGTTTATAAAGTAATTAATGTCAGTCTATTTGGGCTGCTATAACAAAATATCCAAGACTGGGTAACTTTGAACAATAGAAACTTCTCACAGTTGAGGCTGGGAAGTCCAGGATTAAGGTGCTAGTGGGTTGTCTGGTGAGGGTCATCTGGTTCAAAGATGGCATCCTCTGATTAAAGGGCTGAGCAAGTTACACCAGGGTTGTATTTTTTTTGGTACTGTTGATTGAACCCAGGAGTGCTTAACCACTGAGCTACGTACTCAACCTTTTTTCAAAAAACTTTATTTTGAGACAGGTCTTTCTAAGTTACTTAGGGCCTGGCTAAGTTGCTGAAGCTGGCTTTGAACTGGTGATCCTCCGGCCTTCAGCCTCCCAAACTGCTGAGATTTCAGATGAGGGCCACCTCACCAGGTCTGGGACTATCTTATTAGGGCACAAATCCCATTCACAAGGACTCCACTATCATGATTTAATCACTTCCCCAAAGGCCCTACTTCTTAATATAACCTCAGAGGTTAGAATTTCAACATAAGAATATTTTGAGAAACAGCATTCACACCACAGAAACATTTTTCGAGATTTTGAGTTGCTTAGAGCCTTGCTAAACTACTGAGGCTGACTAAATTTTATTTTATTTTTTTAGTGAAAAAAACCTCACAGTAGCTTTAAAATTGAAATAGTTTCCTATTTTGTATTTAATACCCCTAGGTGACAGCTCACAAGATATTAGTGGTATACTTTCATAATAAATGATTTCAAAACAATAATTTTTTTTAAAACAAAAATTAGGTGGAAATTTTCAATTCACAGTAATTACTAGAGACCAGATTTTTCTTTCTCTTCTTTAATAAAATCTTTCTTTAAAAAAATTTTTTTAGTTATACATGGACACAATATCTTTATTTTGTTTATTTATTTTTATGTGGTGCTGAGGATCAAACCCAGGGTCTCTCACGTGCGAGGCGAGTGCTCTACCACTACGCCACAATCCCAGCCCCTGAAATCTTTTTTATTTTAAATGAAATCCATGCGCCAATTTTGACATTAAGACAAGAAAAGGATAAACCCCAGAGACTGAGAGGTAGTTTACAGTTTATTTTAATCTTTTATTTTGGTCCTTTTCATTAAAAATGTATAATTTCTTTGATTCATTCACTCATATGCTACTAAAATGTTATAAAAAATATCACCAGTGTAGAGTTTGGTGTTTTTATGAGAAAACCAGAGAAATCCCTACCCACTTGATGTTTATGATGATCACATGTGATAGCTAGACTACACTGCTGTAGGAAAGAGGAAAATCAAACACCTTTTATTTTACAAATGCCCAAAGTTAGTGTCTCCACTTATGAATTCTCAGGTTATTTTAAAAAGTGACAGGCATGAATGCTTTCCTTTTAGCTATTACATAATCAAGATTGTCCATGGGATTTGATAGCTAATGGGCACTAAATGATTATAGGCTTTTTCAATATCTATTACATCACTCTTGAAGTATGTGTTCTCTGATGAGCTTTGGTTTAAGGCTTTTACACATGCAAATCTACTTTCTAGGGTTCTTCTTCCATATGGATTTTATAGTGATTAGTAAGGGATGACCTGTGGTTGAAAAGTTTCCCACATGTGTTGCACTCATAGGGTTTCTCCCCTGTATGAATTCTCTGGTGTGCAATACGTGAGGAGCTTTGTCTAAAAGTTTTCCCACAAGTATTACATTTAAAGGGTTTCTCTCCTGTATGAATCCTTCGATGTTGAATAAGGGCTGAACTTTGGCCAAATGACATCCCACATTCCCCACATCGATAGGGTTTCTCTCCAGTATGGATTCTCTGATGATTACTAAGGGATGAGTTACACCTGAATGTTTTCCCACACTCATTGCATTTGTAGGGTCTTTCTCCAGTGTGCATTCTCTGATGCTGAATGAGAGCTGAACTCTGCCTGAAGGCTTTCCCACACACTTTACATTTACATGGTTTCTCTCCGGTGTGAATTCTCTCATGAATGATAAGAGTTGAATGGGAACTTAAGGCCTTGCCACATTCATTACAATTATAAAACTTCTCACCAGTATGAATTATTCGATGTCTATTGAGTCGTGAAATAGAAGTGAAGCCTTTTCCACATTCATTACATCGATAGGGCTTTTCACCAGTGTGAATTCGTTCATGTTGAATAAGTGATGCACTCTGACTAAAGGCTCTCCCACATTCACCACATTTGAAAGGTTTCTCTCCGGTGTGAATTCTCTGATGATAACGAAGGGATGAACTAGATTTAAAGGTGTTGCCACATTCATTACACAAATAGGACTTCTTTCTGGGATGAACTCTTTGACCAGGAAGGGATGTGTTGCAACCAGATGCTTTCCTACCTGGATTATATTTATAAGGGTTTTCTCCAGCATGGATTTTCTGATGTATAAAAAGCCCTGACCTTCGGCTGAAGGACTTACCACATTCCTTACATCTATAGGATTTCTCCACAATGTGGGTTCTTAGATGCTTATACAGGGATGTACTGAGAGTGAAGGCTTTCCCACATTCTTTACATATGTAAGGTTTCTCTCCGGTATGAGTTATTTGATGTTGAATAAGAGCTGAACTTTGGCTAAAGGCTTTGGAACATTCTTTACATTTAAATAATTTCTCTCCACTATGATTTTTCTCATGTTTACGAAGGGATGAAGTATTAATGAAGGTCTTCTCACACATACTACATTGATAGCGTTTATCTGCTGTCATTTTTGGCTGATTAGGTAAATTTGAATTATGTTTCAAAGTGTTTCCTTTTTTTTCACATTTTGGTGGTGGTTTCTCTCTGGGAACTATCTGTTGCCTAACAACTACTGACTTTGGGTTGAAGTTCTGGCTAAATTCAACATTTTTATGGCTTCTTTCTACAATTAAGGTTTTTTTGTGGGTGACTGAAACTATCTGAAAAATTTCCTTTTTATCCTGTTTTTCCTCTAATTTGCCTTCATATATGCAAGATTTTTCTGATTTCAAGTCCAAGGGTCCAAGTCCATTCCTTCTGGATCTGTTCATTATCAATCTCTGAAATGAAGAGTCTTGTGTTTGAGTTGACTTTGTGGTCTTATGATGGCTCTTCCATGCTGGAGGGGGAAAAAAAAAGAAATTGAAGGTGACTCATGTAATATCACAGAAGTTAGCTCTTTGGATCAAATGTGGAACCAATATATATTGATGTTATTAAAGAAGCTCCTGGTATCTGGCAAAAAATATAGGAAGAGAAAAAAATAGGAGAGTTAGGCAGTATAGGAAAAAAAAATCAATGGAGTAGAAGTACAAGGTGTGAAAAAAATGAATAAAATGAACCCATTTAAAGAGAGTGAGACAGAAGATATCAAAAGGAGAACATGAGTTAGGAAGTGCAGTCTAGGATCAGAATCCAAAGTGCATGAAGAACTCCTAAAGTATCATCTCAACATTCCTTTTCTTTGTGTAAGTATTCCTGATCTGTAAAGTTTTCTTTCTTTTGTTTTATGCCCAAATTCCTTTGTATCCTTCAGATTGAATTCAAAAGCTAATTCTATGAGTCCTAGCTTGACTCTGAACTTTCATATTCTGTTCCCCTTATCCTAGCACTTACCAGAGTGTTTATACACATACATACCCACATATATATACATATATATACACACACAAATACATACACATACACTATATACACATTGTATGTATATACATACATATTGTATTATGTATCTTTCTATATTTCTCTCCTTATAGATCACTTTACTTTTCTAAGTGTTCTTCATAAGCAGATCAGCACATCCTATCTTCCTATAGATCCTCTTGATAGCAACCCAATTCTGCACAAAACTTGTTTTATTAATCTTTCTTAATTATTTACATATTCCTAGTTTATAGAATGTTAGATATTTGTATATGCTAATTTCATATATTATACATTCACATACAAATATTTTAAGCCCCTTGTAGAAACTGCTTTTCAGGACAGCACATGGGTGGTCAGGGAGGGCCAGTTCGCACAGCATTACCGAGTTAATTTACAGAGGTGCCACAATGTAGGCGTGAGGCCAAGGGTTGTGAGCTGGAAAGGCAGCTCATGCATCAAGCCAGAAAAGCTATGCAGGGAGGGTTGAAAAGAGTCCAAGATCAACAGCAGGCAAGAATATAAAAATGTAAAGCAGGGAGAACATGAAAAATGGCAAAGACCAGAATTTAATAAATATTTCAATTGGTAAAAATACAATTCAGTAAATATTAAATTTTGTCAGAAAAATGGTTGTGCTTGTAGTTTGTCATTTTTCCCTGGGCTAGATATTGTTTGAAGGGATTCTTGCTGCTTCTTCTCTTTTTTTGGAAGTGGAGGTACCAGGGATTGAACTCAGGGGCACTTGACCATTGAGCCCCAGCCCCAGCCCTATTTTTTGTATTTATTTAGAGAAAGGGTCTCACTGAGTTGCTCAGCACCTTGCTTTTGCTGAGGCTAGCTTTGAACTTGTGATCCTCCTGACTCAGCCTCCCAAGCCGCTGGGATTACAGGCATGTGCTACCATACCTGGCTGATTCTTGCTTCTTACTATGTTTGAGATTCCTATTTGACATTTGCGTTCTCATTTTTCTCACATTCACACATTTTTTTTCTGTTTAGTGAACATTATATATTTTACTTTTCTCTTTCTCAGTTTTCTTCATGAATAACTCTTCTTCTCTTCCCTCTTTAAAATAGTATTCCTAAAGGTATTGAATTCTTCTCATATAGCACATCCCCCTTGATTGGTTTTATATTCACCCACACCCATACTTTTGGTGCTTATTATAAGGGAAAGAGAATTTTTAAATTCTCTGCTTAATGTTTTCCTAGTTCCTATCGACCTAAGATATACTAAATTAAACAATCAGATTTTAATTCCTTATCTGGGCCTAGAGTATTGGGAACACTTTCCCCTGTGTTTATTGGCATTGTTTATAGATTTGTACATGTGCTGGGAAGAAAGCAGTAAGATTTTTCACTCTGGATTCTAGCTCATAAGGTAACAGCAAAAACTCTGCCTTATGACTTAGTAGGCACTGAAGGGAGACAATGAAATAGTCAGTTGTATAGATTATTCTGGAGAGCTGGGAAATGGTCAGAACTGAAGATATGCATGTAGGAGATATCAGCATACAGATTTTATTTAAAGACAAAGAATGGAGAGAAATTACTTGATTATTGCAACATTCAGAAGTTAAGAAAAAAATCAGGACAGTATGATGTTCCAGAAGCCAAAGAGAATAAAAAGTACTCCAGGAAGGAGTGAATGATCAATTGCGGCAAATACCTTCAGGACTAAAAACCCTGATTGTGGGCAAGATGGAGGCCGTGTAGAGCTTAGTACAGTGCTTTTAGTGAAATAGTAAGGAACAAGGTCCTACTGGAGTATACAGAGGAAACAATGTCAAGTGAGAAAGCAAAAACATCAAATGGAAAATGTTTTTTTTTTTTTTACCATAAGATTTATTTATATTTTTTTTAGTCATACATGACAGCAGAATGTATTTTGACATATAATACATACATGGAATGTACATACATCAATCATATTGTCTATTCTATTCTGCTGCCCTTCCTATCCTCCCTACTCCTCCCCTTCTCTCCCATCCTTTCTCTCTATCCAATCTAATGTGACACACTTTTTTTTCTTTTTCTCATCACAACAACATATATGTATTCTGTATAACAATGAGGTTCTCCTTCCATCTTCCGTGCAACTCCCCTTCTCCCTTTTTCCCTCCCACCTCTCTTCCCTATTCAGTGGTAGTCTTCTTCTCATGCTCTTCCTCCCTATCCCATTTTGAGTCACTCCCCTTATATCAGAGAAGATATTCGGCATTTGTTTTTTAGGGATTGGATAACTTCACTTAGCATAATCTGCTCTAATGCCATCCATTTGCCTGCAAATACATGATCTTGTTATTTTTTTAGTGCTGAGTAATATTCCATTGTGTATAAATGCCACATTTTTTTAATCCATTCATCTATTGAAGGGCATCTAGGTTGGTTCCACATTCTAGCTATTGTGTATTGTGCTGCTATAAACATTGATGTGGCTGTGTCCCTGTAGTTTGCTCTTTTTAGGTCTTTTGGGTATAGTCCGAGAAGGGGAATAGCTGGGTCAAATGGTGGTTCCATTCCCAGCTTGGAAAATGTTTTTGAAAGTTTGGTTTAGAGGAGAATAAGGAAAATGAGACATGGACATTTTTATTTATAATGAAAGTAATTATTGCTACAAGAGTCCATATCAATTGTGGTAAACTCATCCTAGCACTAAAGTGCCAATGCCTTAGTCTCATATTTTCCACTGAAACAGATATGAGTCTTAGTTGAGGACATCCTAAATTCTTCATGATCCACTCAGAATTTGCTACAGCTCTACAAGTATGTCTCCTAAGGTGCAGTTCAACTTCTGTTCCAAGAATCAAGCACAGGCCTGAGCTAACTCATGAATAAGGTTAAAACTTAGGCTAGAAGTTTAGAACTCAGAATGATCTTGCTAATGACCACCGCCATGATGAGTTCCTGTCACTAGGTCTAGATTATCCTCCCAGGGCTCTTCCTATATTGAGAGTGTCTCTTCAATCTTCTCTCCATCCCCACACCTCCTATGTGAAGGACAACCCTGAATTTTCTCTTTCTAGCCTGCCACTGACACTGAACTGTTTCTTAACTGTAGTTAAACATGTTAATAGTTTTGAGAAAGTTCAGGTAAATTTCAGGTAGACACAGGACATTTTTGCTTAGTATATACTCCCTTTCCTCAGGGTATGGGCATCTTTCTGCCTTGCTGCCACCCAAAGCACACTTCTGTTTGTAAGTCCTTAATAAATTGCACTTGGTGCAATCCTGTATCAGTCTGGCTTGTTCTTTCATCTTTCAGCACCTTCCATCTTGGCAGCTGGTTCTTGAACATTGGGTTTTACCAAAACAATTCCTTTTCAAAGCTTTTTTTCCCCAGTTCAAAACGACATCATAACCGTTTCAATGATTTTTTTCTATAAATTTTGGTTTCATCTTGAAATCTTCTTTCCCCTGCATTTCAAGTCTAGGCAGTCACCAAGTTCTCTTAAATCCATTAGGTGAAAGGCCTCCAACAGCCATCACTGATCCACCCAAGATCAGAATTTCCTTACTCTACAGTGACTATTGTTTCTGACCTTCAGTTTGTTCCTTTGACCCCAGTATCTCACCTTTCTAGTATTATTTCCCACTGGATTTACCTTCTTAATATAGAAAGCTCCTCTTGCTATTTCAAAGAGTATTCATTGCTCCTTACTTTATTCATTTATCAAATAGTTAAAAGGTACCTAGTATGTGTTAGGCTATAACCTAGGTACTGGTAATCTACAGTATACTACAGATCCTGTAGTGAAAAGAAACCGTTAATTTCTTCAAAGAGTTTATAGTTTGGCATAGAAATGAAAAAATGAATAGACAATTACAACATAATGTGATCATTTCTACAACAAACACGCAAGGTAGAAATGGATGCAAACATGAGCTTAGACCACCATCAAAACTATCCTTAGATGGTGGTGGGTGCAGGTAGGCAAGGGATACAGATAATGTTTAGAGTTTTCTAAAATCTAAGATGAGACTTTAAAGGACCAGTCATAGGATAGATGGGGGTGAAATCATCATTAGTCTTTGAACCCAAGTCAACCTTCCAGATTTATTTCCTGAAGTGTCCTTCCCCACCTTATTCTTCAGCCAGATTCATAAAATGATCCAAGTCATTTCTATAAAAATGTTGCTTGTATTTGCAGTCTCACAAAGTTTCCAGAGTTAGAGAATGAGGGAGCTATATGCAGGGAATTATATATATCACCATGATAGAGGGTAGAATGGCACATTTGTAAACACCCTCCAGATGTTTATGTTTCTGGAAAAGAGAAACATTCTAGAAATTGTATGGTTGGTAACTAATTTAAAAAAATTTTAATTGTGGAAATTTTGCAGCAATATAAAAGAGCAAATTGTACAATGAATCTTCAAACAAGTTTCAACCACCACTAATACTGTTCCATCTATATATTATAATGGGTTGATTTGTCACATCCCCCAAATATGTTACAGTCCTAATTTCTAGTACTTGAGAAGGTAACCTTGTTTGGAAATAGGGTCTCTACAGATTTGATCAAATTAAGATGAGGACATTATGGTGGTCCTGAATCCAATATGACTACTGTCCTTGGAAACTGGCAAAATCTGGCCATTTTCCAGAAATTCATGGCAGAAAAAGGAGGATGCAATGTGAAGGTAGAGGAGTTAGGACTGATGCAGCCAGGAGCCAAGGATTGCCAAGGACTGCTGTCAACACTATGAGCTAGGAAGAGGCAAGGAGGAAAAAACCCAGTTTCAGAAGGAGTAGGGTTCTGCCAGTACCTTGACTTTGGGCCTCCAGAACTGTGAGACAATACATTTCTGTTGTTTTAAGCCACTTGGTCTGTGGTAATTTATATAGCCATAGCAAAATAATATAAACCCTTACCTCTCTTCCAATAAATTATGCTACAGGAGATCTCAGACATCAATTGTTTCATGCATAAATGTGTCAAAGTTACTCTTATCGCTGTCACTGAAATGCACACTATTGATTGTAATTATTTTTATACTTAGGATATAAACTACAAATAATGAAATTGCTGTGATGTAAAGGAATTTGAAATAATTATCTATGTTGCTAAACTAACCAACCTGAAACACAATTAGGGTCATTTGTTTCATTTTGCTCTCAACATCTGGGGGATACTTTTTAATTTTTAAATTTTACTTTATAATTTTTTGAAATGTCTTTGTATTTCCAAAGTCAAATTAAGAAAAGATATCTTAAAAAAATTCTAGATTCTATGCCTGTTCCCTTCATCCTCTTACTTCTTTTACCTTATCAAACCATTTTTATTGATCTGCTTTTATCCTTTTTTTCCTGTTTCTATCTTTTTTTAAAAAAAATTATAAGTACATACATAATATACATACTTTTTTTTTTTTTTTGGTACTTCCTCTGCCCCTTCTTAGATGACAGTGGAATTTACAAAGATCATCCTTATTTCCTTTATACAGCTGCAGAGAATTTCACTATGTGTACACACCAGAGTTTATTCAACTAGATTACTTTGATGAACCTTTGGGCTAACTCTAATTTTAATACATCAAAACTTTACATTGGCACTTGATAAAGGTATAGCTTTAAATAATTTCCCACACTGCTAATAACATTTATAAAATCCTAATCTCAAGTGGACCTGCTGGCTATCATTACCCAAAACTGCATGTAATCAAGTCCAGATGTTTTCCCAGTGGAGAAGAAAGCTGGCGTAGAGCCAGCCCAGAATGAGGAAGCTCTCTGTGTAGCGAACAAGAAAGAGTTTTAATATGCACCAAGTGAAAGGGGCAGAATAAGGTGTATTATACACTACTTTTATCTAAATATATTCCTATATGTAGTGTATTCTACATTTATCCATTGCTACCTCTCACTCACCCTTCATCATATCCACTCTGGCTTTCTGCTCCTACCACCTAGTGCCACTAAGACCTCCATGTGGCTAGGACAAGACACTTTCTTCGATTCTCACCTAACTTACTTCCAGCAATACCTGACAACAATCCCTTGCTTTCCTTGGGACACTCTCCTCCTAAGCTACGGTGACCCCATACTTTGCTTCATGTTGTGGCTCATTTTTCTTGAGCTACAATCTTCTTTGTACCATCAGTTTTCTCTACCTGCTCTTTTAATTCATAGAGTTCCTTAGGGCTTAGTTCCTGGCCACCAAACTTTTCTCTCTTTGTTTTTTTCCACTGGCTAGCTTCAATTACAAACTTATACTCTAGGCAAAAAGTCTCTACTCGCCACACACACTTCCAGACTATCTACTCAAAACAGCAACTCAGATGCCTTAATGACACCTCAAAGTTAATATGCCTAGAACCAGATTCATGATCACTTCATCCAACCTGTTTAATCCTCTGATTCTATAAATGGCACTATTCTCAATCAAATCCTCAAGAGGCAGCCTCTTGTTCTCATCATCTCATCAACTACCAAGACTTTTTTATTCTACCATATAATATATTCCAAATCCATCCACTTCTTATTTCTACTGCTACCATTCTATTATGCATCTTGCCTTTGGTGGTACCAAACTCTCGCCAATTTACTTCTTCAGTACATCTATACTTGACCTCCCTATGGATTCATTCTTCTCTACCTGACTACTTGAAATGCTTCTGCCCCTACCACCTAACATCACTAAGACTTCAATGTGGCTCACCGTAGCCTCTTTTTTCCTCTTACTGTAACCTGAGCCTTCTCCCTAGGCTATCTTAACCTCACTCACTGTTTTAATTATCCTCTATGGACCAGGTTCTTGCAAATTTACATTTCATACTCAGTCCTGACATCTCCAGTTGGATAACTGGGCCAACTAAAGACAATTCAATTTAATTAATTCCAAACCAAATTCATACCATCTCCCATACTCGATCTCCTTCCAGTGAATGATATTTTGTTCTTTCCAGAACGAGCCACCAACTAAGCAAGTATCCCTAACAATTCCATCTCCTTTATTTTCCTTATCAATTCCATCTCTAAGTCCTATTTTTACTTTCCAGATATCTTTGGAATTGGCTTGCTTCTTTCTATGTCCATCAGAACTAACCTAGTCTTAGTCATTTCTGCATTTATTGTAAAGCTGGAAGTCTACTCTGGCCAGCCACTATTTTAGACAATAGGGAAGTGGGAATGAATGAAAGAGGCAATTCTTCATAAGGGAGCTAACAATGCAAAGAAAGAGACAGATCATATATAAATATGTACTATTATGCAGTGATAAGCATGCTGAGGGGAAGAAACCTGTGGGACATGAGGAATGAGTCATGCATGCATGCGGTCATCAGGAAAAAGAATGGGTATCAGACAGGAAAAGTAAGTGCAAAAAAAGAGATGAGAGCCAGGGTGATTAGAGTCCTTGCATAAAGGGCAGAGAACAAGTAGATGAAGGTCAAGAGGCTAGACCATTATAGGTCTCTAAAGGCCACAATGAAGATTCTTGATTGTACTCCATGGAATGGAATCCTCTAAAGGCTTTGAGCATGCAGCATTATGACATTATTTACTTTTTAAAAAGATCCTTTTGATAGCTACAAAGGAAAGAGAAGTTGATGGCAGCAGGGGGAGGTAGAGGGCCCATGTATGGGTCTTTGATGGAGGGCAGGGGGACAGCAACAGCACTAATTCATACATATTAAACAGGGCTGCAGAGTATTGTGACTCCACTGATACTGTATAAGAAGTCACTTTTTAAAACCATTGCATGCCACTTTGGTAGGGCTGCTGCTAATCTGTATAGCAGCTTGTGCAAATCAGGAAAAGACACCTTTCCTTCAGGCAGATGCTGCCCAGGCAAACCTCACTAGAGCATAGCAGGTAACACTCGAGGTGACCACCCTGCATTTCAGTCCATCTTAGATGGCTTCTTGCTTTGAGAGGACAAAAGAATTGGAAACAATGGGAAGAAAATATTATCTTTCACTGCATGGAATCTAATATTTTTACATTTGGGTGGGAACCAAACTTATGAGCTGTACAAACAAGTTTAACTCCATTATTCTTAGTACAACTATTCTAGAAAAGCACAACCTCAAATGATTATGCTTTTGGTTCATATTCTAAGCAAGAGACCCAAATCAGAGATGCAGACCCTTTGAGCCATATCCTCCTGTCTTTTAACTTAAACGTAGAAAGCCAGGGATGACACAGGTTGTTTTTCTCATAAGTTTTTTTTTTTTTTGGGGGGGGGGGCGTTGTTCCTATTTATTAATAGTTCTGAATTGAAAAATAACTTTGTAAAAGTGCATTCTGAGGCTATTGGAGGTTCTAGGGAATCCTGCTCTCAGAGCATGAGCTTTTCTGTAACTGGTTTTTCAAGGGTTAGGATTTTGGTTCTGGCTGAAAGTTAATTATAACAGTAGGTACTTCCAAGAACATCCAGGTCCTTCAACTGTGCTCTTGGGGAGTGAGCTCCTTTTGGGAAGGGCTGTTCAGAGGACACCATAATCCAGGGACATGGGTGCCTCACCAGAGGTGTAACACATTCACACCACACATCAGCTCCCCTAGGACTACCACCTCATGTCTACCTTTCACCAAAAAGAGGAAGTCCACCCCATGGGGTAGAGGGTAACAGCACAGAAAATAGTTTTGATATCCTTCATTGTACTTAGTGATCACTCACAGCTTTCCTTCAAGGCTGTCTTCTGAAGCTGAGAAGGGGTGAGTTGAGAGGTGAGTGTCCAGCCTCTCTCTGAACAGCCCTGAATCTTGGTACTCAGTCTAATTTCACTCACACTTACCTTTCTCATGAAGGAGACTCACTCCTCCTTCAGAAGCTCCCAAGGCAGGTGATTTCTCCTAATCACAGGTTATGATTCTTTCTCCTCTTTCTCTGATCTTTCCCACCAGAGTCAGGCCTCATATAATAGCCAGATTGATGCCTCCTAACTCCAAAGTTTCCCTGCTATCTGAGCTCTCTGTTTATGTTGGGGTGGTTTCTGGTAGTTTCCAAAGAATTCATTTATTTCTCCAAAATGAGGGTTAAAAGATAGACAACTAGGGTTTCCATCTCAAAAATTGTCACCTTAATTGAGAAGTCCCCAGCATGGGCACTGTTGTACCAAGGCAGTCTGTCCTGTGCTCTTTCTTCCCTGGGCTGGGACATGGGAGGCTGTCTCTGACCGTCTGACTTGACGTAGCCTCCTATGTGTCTCCTCTCTGTTCTCAGGCTCCCTAAGTCAGTTGGAAGCTGCTTCTGTGGAGGGTGAACCTGTGCAGCTCTAGGAAACTCACAACTCTTCAGCCCTTCCCAGGCTCTCCAATTCTCAGACCAAATCCTGTGACAGGGCCAGGGCTCAGCAGGATCTGTTTCCACTGCTGTCTTCTGCAGTTTCTTCTACTCTTCTTGCTTGACACTGACCTTTCTCCAGACCTTCCCTGACACCACTTCCTATGCCTCCACAAACTCAGATCCCCAGCCTTTCTTGGATGACAACCACTTCTTCTGTTTCTTTCTTCTGATAATTTAACCTCAGGTTTGTTCACAAAGTCCTTTCTCTCTTAACCATCTCTCAAATGTTGGTTTCCTAGGATTCTGTTTTCTGCTCTGTTCCTTTACCTGGTCAACTCAAGGTGGCAATTACCCCTTTGAACTGAGGGTTCCCTGCCCTCTACTTGGAGTGCCATCCAGTCTGTCTCCCTTACACAACTGCCCATCTGTAACCTCTACCCATGTATGTTACTCACATCTCAAATGAAAACCATTCCACACTGAATTCCTCAGACTCCCTTATCAAGCTGACTCCTCCTCTGCCCCCTGATCCTCACAGCAGGTGCCTCTAGTCCAGGCCCACTGGCTTCCTGCCTGGAATCCCATGAATTCTGTGAGGCTTCCAACTCTAGTTTTGCCTCACTTCAATAATGCCTCCTAAGTGACCATTCTTATTAACTTCTAATTAAGAGAACTTCGTGAACATATTCTCTTTGTGAAAATTAAAACATTACATGGAAACAAAGTCCCCTTTTATTAGATTCATTCCAAGAGTAATTGCTGTTACCAGTTAAGGTGTGTCCTTGTAACTCTGTGTGTTTTCCAAACCTTCCTCTCAGTGCTTATTTGCATATTTCACAAACACCTAATATTCTTTAAATATAAATAGTAACATATGGTGATATTTTGTAACTTGCTTTATTCCTTGATGTGCCTTGCAGCTCCATCCACATTAGGGTGTTCTTTCTTTCTAAACTGTGGCAACATTTGCCAGAGTAAGGACACATCATTGTTTCTTTAGCCATTCCTTTATTAAGGAACATTTGTTTCTGATTCAGACCAATTTTTCTAAAATATCAGGGATTAAAAAGTTCTTCTGCTTAAATTCTTCAAATATTTCTGGTCATCCATGGAACAGTTCAAATCTCTTAGAACCGTACCAAAGCACTTACAGTGTGGCCCTTAGACAGCCTCCCATCTCATTTTCTTCCTTGTCTTTTTCATACCTGCAGCTTCAGCTAGAATGAATTATTTATAATCCCTTAAATTACACTGTTTATTGAGTGAATACATAAAATGCAGCCCTTTTCAGAAATAACAGGAAAGAATAAAAAGAGCTCTAGAGAGATTCATTTTGTGAAGTGATTATGAGCAAAGAAGCAGAAGCACATGTCTAGGGGCCTGGGCTTTCCCTTCCCCATCAACTTTTTGAGGCCTGAGAACCCTAAAGGAAGTTTCCCAATTAACACACTCCAAGCTGCACCTTCCTCTGAACCAGACTGATACCTGCAGCGATTCCTCTCTGTGCTTATTTGCATATTTCACAAACACATAATATTCTTTAAACATAAATAGTAACATATGGTAATATTTTGTGCCACCCACTCACCAAGAGAGGTGCCTCCAGGGTTTTCTTTCTCTACCTTCCAGGGATCTTCTCCCTCCTGCAACAGGGAGATCACCTTTGGTTTGATAAATGGGAGTCCTCCTAATAGAAAATAATTAAAATTTAAAAAACTCAGAAAAACACAAAACGAAGATCAATCTGTTACAGAGATTACATGTGGCCCACAAAGCCTATACTACCTGGCCTTTTATAAAGTTTGCTGACCCCTAGAAAAAGCAAATGGGAAAGGCAAGTGGAAGGTCCAGAGGTTGGATGAAACCTTCTGCCAAGAGTTGCACACACCACAGAACAATCACAGTGGGAAAATGACACCAGAACTATGAAGAAACTTCTAATGTGTAATTACATAGAAGGAAGGTGATGGTTACCAAGACCACCTCCTCCATTCCTAAACACAAGGCAATTCTATACCAGTAAGAGGAACATGTTCACAATATTTATTTACAAATATATGATTTGTATAATCATAAGGCAAACCTCAGCTAAACTTTTTTGATGACCAACAGCTTTTATTCAGGGAAGCAGGTGCTGAAGTCTAATTTCTGAACTGTGTCCACAGGGGATTTCCTTACCCAGTGAGGCCAGGTTACTATAGTTCTCCAGTATCACCTCCCGGTACGAGCTTCTCTGGGAAGGATAAAGCTTTTTCCACTCATCCTGAGTAAAGAGCACAGCCACATCCTCGAACATCACTGATACCTGTAAGAACAAGCCACTCCAGCTCTCCCAGGACCAGCCCTCACACAGCATATAGATGGAGAAAATGGAGGACAGGCTATCATGAAATCCTGTTTATACTATTTAAGGTTCTCGAGGTGCCAGGTCTTTTATTTAATGAATATTCATCCAGTGAGAAAAATACACCCAACAGAAAGAATTATGAATGTAGCTGCTATATCTTGGGATCTTGAGCGACCCCCAAAGGCCCAGGTGTTAAAGGCTTGGTTCCCAGCCCAAGATGCTTTTGGGAGGTGGTGGAAACTTTAAGAGTTGTGGCCTAGTGAAAGGAAGTTAGGCCAATAGGGTGAGCTCTTGTAGGGGATTTGGGACCTTGGCCCCTTCTTATTTCTCTCTCTCCATGTTCCAACAGTCATGATGTGAGCAGCTTCCTCTGCTATGCACTTCTGGTCATGAAGTAATGTTCTACCACAGGCCCAAAATGACAGGCTTAAGTAACCATGGGCTGAACCTCTGAAACCATGAGCCTAAATAAACATTTCCTCCTTACAAGCTTATTGCCTTGGTATTTTGTAATATCAATGGAAAGCTGACTAACACACTGGCCTTGTGTTAACCACTACAAAAGATGTGTAAAGGGATTAAGGCCATTAGTGAGAGTGTTAATTAGAACGATCTGACAGATTTGATAATACGTATTACAAAGCCCGGGAATGTTTATATTCTTAACTTACCAATGATTGTATTTGTACTATAATGAACAGTACACAAAATTGCACATACAAGGAAACTTATCATGGTGTTTGCAGTAGCAAAAAATGGAAAAAACCTAAATATTCATTGATGAAGACTAGGTTAAATAACTTAAGACAGGCAATGTCTGCTTATTTGAATTGAAGATAGTAATTACAAAAATTAAAATAGCTGTCAGTTATTGAATGCTTTCTATGGGCAAAGTACTGCTCTTAAAGCTTTATGTTAATCTTTTATGTGTAATCTATTTAATCTTCACCACAACTTAAGAAGGTAATATCATTGTCCCCATTCTACCAAAAAAAAAAAAAAAAGTACGAAAAGGATAAGAAATCTGTCCTTAAAAAGTCACACAGCTGGTCAGTGATAGAAATGGAATTCCAAACCCAGTGGTTGTCCTAGACTCCATTCCTAGTCAATCTGTACATCTGCTTCTCAATGCCTACCTCATAGGGTTAGGAAATATATAAATGAGATAATCTATATAAGAAGCTGAATTTCTTTGAAGAAGCCACATCTATATTTTGAATTAATTTTTATTGGTGCATTATAATTATACATAATAATCAAATTTATTGTGACATAGTTGTACATGCATATAACATAAATCAGTCAGTTTTATTCCCCAGTGCCATCTATATTAAAGATCAAGCAGACTGACCTCAGCTGAGAACATCCTGATTATGGAGAGATGGCAAGTTGCAGGTTGAGAGTCAAAATTAGCTTGGGCTACATTATGGCCTTAGAAAAAGAGTCATTTACTTAAACTTTTGTATCTCACCTAACATTCTCCTAGGTAAACCTCTTAAAATGTATTAACGGCTTAACAGACCTCTAGTCTCCACCAACCCTAAAGCTAAGAAGGCTGCAACAGTCAATACCTATAGGAAAAACTTTCCCTTTCTGCTACAGCTCACCTACCTACTGGCCTCACCAACATATTTCTTAAAAATATTGATTCATGACTTTTGTTCTTTGGCTATAAGTTCAGGTAATCTCTTCCACAGCAGAAGAAGTCATTCAGGCAACTTGAATCCATGTTTCTGTGCCACTCATACTTGGTTCAGAGTAAGTTATCTTATTTTCTTTAAAGTCAAGTTATTGTTTTATGTTATCATTTACAATGGAGATGGATAGTGATGATGGTTCCTTAACAATGTGAATGTATTATATATGGTTCCTTAACAATGTGAATGTATTATTGTAAAATGTCACTGAATTATACACTCAAAAATGATTAAAATTATACAGTATGTACATTTTAGAATAAAAATTTAAGATAAAATACATATACATAT
Source organism: Marmota monax (assembly GCF_021218885.2). NCBI lineage: Eukaryota > Metazoa > Chordata > Mammalia > Rodentia > Sciuridae > Marmota > Marmota monax. Next base: position 23,232 of record NW_026694341.1, read on the forward strand.
GCACATAGATAAATGGACATATAAAATGATTTTTATGGATACACACCAAAGGGCTGTCAATGGTTATCTCTAGATGTAGAAGCAAATGACTCTTTACTTTCTTTTTTTAAATGTGATATCATGAAATATACACTTGGTCTTCATTCCATTTCTTGACATGGAGCTCCTAAAATCCACAGAATCTTCAAAAGTGATGAATGACAAGTGACTTTTTGTATGCTAAGAACTGACAAAAGCTAGGAGCTGACAGTGAAGTTGGCCAATGATTTAATATATAGTGCCCTGTCGCGACCCCTTGCCCGCAAGGAAGACGCAACTCGGGAATCTTCTTTCAACAGTTTATTCAGGCCCCTGATATTTCTTCTTCTCTCTCCCGGATGCCCCTCCCAGCCTTAATAAAGCATCCCAAGCCCCAATGCAAAGCTGCCGCATGGAGCTTTCTCACAGGGTGGTGAAAAATCATGTGCCAACTTTCCCAGATAAGAAGTTGTTTGTCACAGACCACAGTGGAGCCAGCGACATCTTGTAATGGCGACCATAGTCTGCAGAAACGGCAGAAGCGGCTCACCACAGTTCCCCCTTTTCTGTTTTCTTAAAACAATACAGGCGAGAGTAGAGGTCCTATCCCACTGTGCAGAAGTGGCTGCATAGTATGGCTCAGTCCTAAGGAGGCACCTTCCCCAGATCTGAAGCCATATCAGCCGACGCCTTTTTTCATGGGGCGGGGCGTGAACGCGTCTAACCCGCATGCAATAGGACATGCTCTCCTTGAGGTCCACGTCAAGGATCACTCAAGTGCAGTGCCTTGCCTCGCATCCTGTATCGTGACGATGGTGGACGAAGGGGGATAGCTGAGGCTGAACTGTGGCTGTTTATAATGACAAACAAGTTGACAGCACCCTGAAAGAAAGGCACGAACTTCAAGGCGATAGAAAAGCACTAGTGTGGAAACCCATCTGCGTGCAATGGCAGTAAGACCGGCAGAGTGCAAGGGCTTTCCAACACTAAGAGAATAACAAGGAAAGTCATGTCGATCCCAGTGCAATGTTATAATAACTTGGGGTGTAACGACCATGACAAAGGTTTACTGCTTAAGATGCGCAAGCCAGACTTGAGGCGAGTTGCCATTTTCTAAAGCTGCAAGAGCTTGTATGATCATAGCCTTTTCTTGTGCATGGCGAGTTTTAAGGCGACAGAGAAGCCACAAACAAAGTACAACACCGAAGCAACACATTGCACCAAAAATGCCTACTCCCACCCACTCTTTGAAGAAGGAAAAAGCAGAAGATATCCAATCGGTGAATTGACCCAAAGTCACTGGTTCAACACAGGTACTATTCAAAACAGCAATCTGAGTTAGTTGAGACTGGATCAAGTTTTCTGCTTCCATGGACCAGGTTCCGGATAGATACTCTCCAATGATGCGGGAGGCATTTCTGGAATCATAAAATCTGACAGAGGTTATACATAAATGTGCATGTTGATCAACACAACCCAAATGTACTAGGTCAGACAATTCCTCAACTTGAGCTTGAAGCAGATCTATCCTTTGATGAGCAGCCAGAATCCCAGATAAAATGTGTTGATTAATTTTACTTTGAGATTCAAGTATGGTGGATGTTTGTTGAATAACCTGATTAATAGTGGCAGCAGTTTGTACCTGGCTGGCCATGGCTACTCCAGCTATAACTGCTGCAGCAGCAGATACCGCCACAGCTGTCACTATAGCTGCCGTAATTCCAAAATCTCTATGGGCTCTAATCAGTTCAACAATAGGAAAAGACTCTGGATCTGCAGTAACCAGGATCGGGACAAAGGTTGGAATTTTCATAACCACTGCCATAGTCCAGGAGCCATTCCAACACTCAGACAAATAGCAGGTAATATTAGAACAATTAAGCATCCCCTGTAATGTAACATTAGCCAAAAGAAACAGGAACGGAGATTGGAGATGGACTGCTGCGGAGGGTAATGTAGCATTAGATAATTGTGAATTATTTGCAGAAATTTTAAGCCTCCTACCTCGCTCCGAGTCTTGGGTACTGCCAGAAACATTAAACAGCCAACTTTGGACTCCTAATATTTCCCTGGGGAAACACAAGCGCGGACTAGACTAGCCCAATCTGAGGGAGTCATGCAAAATCTAGTAAGTCCCTCCACCTGAGTGAGAGTGAAAGCGGCATCTATGCCATAAGTGCGGACAGATTCTGCCAAGGTTTTAATTATCTTAAAGTCTAAAGGCTCATGATATCTTCCCCTGTTATTGTCCTGAAATACAGGGTATGCAAGTCCCATATCTGTATTAACTGTCCTCCAAACTTGTGCATGAAAAGATCTCCCGGAACCTTGGCTCCCCCCCACATACGGAGGTGGGGCAATTGGCACCATATCTCCTTCTAGATATTCTACCTCCTCCTCCTCAGAGTTTTGTTGACCGATGTTAACTCCCTTCCCCTTCTTACAGTAGGCCTGCGTGCCCTGTGTCTCCTTTTTCTTCTTTTTCATTTTTATCTTATGTAGTTGTTGTAACAATATATCAAGGTCCTCAGAACTCTCTGAGTCGCTTGTGTTCTCAGGCGTTTTTAATTCGGTCAAGTCTGGGTAGAGCCTTCTCCTGTTTTTATCTTCAGGCTCTTTTGCCTTCTCACTACTGTTACTTTTAATACTCTCTGCCACTTCACTACATGATCCTTAAGATTTTTCCTCATGCAGCTGCTCAAGAATAGCTTGACCCTCACTCACAGCTTCCTGGCATTTACCATCTGTTATACATCCTCTAACTAACTTCCAAAGTGGTATAATGCCACCCTGCAAGGTACCTTGCTCATGAGCGAAATCTAGATCTTTCCCTAATTTGTCCCAGCTGGGAACCGTAAGACTCCCTGAAAAAGCAAACCAAGGAGCCGCTATATCAGCTTCTCTTAAAAACATCTGCAAAGTACTCTGCTTTATCTTAAGTCCTTTTGAATGTAACAACCCATCTAGGGCCAACAAAATTGGGCTTGAAGAAGCAACGCCCATAATGTTTTTAGAGCTATAAAGAAAGTGAAAGTACAAAAGTCCCCGCTCTCTTCCTTTTACAGGGGAGCATCCCTGTCGTCACAACAACAAAAGAAGCACAAAAAACAAAAGCGAAATGACACAACAAAAGAAACACAGAAAACAAAAGCGAAAGTACACAGTGCAGCTGCAATAAAATGTAATGCTCTCTCTTTCTTTACAGAGGAGCTGCCCCGCTTTGGTCGCGGATCCCACTTACCTGGGACTAACCGGTGCACCACCCCTGACTGCTGAAAGTTCTGGTTCCCGGGTCTCGGCACCACTTGTCGCGACCCCTTGCCCGCAAGGAAGACGCAACTCAGGAATCTTCTTTCAACAGTTTATTCAGGCCCCTGATATTTCTTCTTCTCTCTCCCGGATGCCCCTCCCAGCCTTAATAAAGCATCCCAAGCCCCAATGCAAAGCTGCCGCGTGGAGCTTTCTCACAGGGTGGTGAAAAATCATGTGCCAACTTTCCCAGATAAGAAGTTGTTTGTCACAGACCACAGTGGAGCCAGCGTCATCTTGTAATGGCGACCATAGTCTGCAGAAATGGCAGAAGAGGCTCACCACAGTGCCCGTGTTAATGGAGCCTCCAGAAAAACTCAAAAAGAAAGGATTTGGAGAGTTCTTTGAGGGTGGCATACCATACCTCATTTGATGCACCTCTTTATTTGTATCCTTTCTGATAACTTATTTTTTATTGTTTTGGTGATAATTTTTATAATAAGCTGGTACATGTTTCATTAATTTTGTGAACTGCTCTACCAATTTAATAAAGAAGGGGTTGCCAGGGAACACTAATTAATATCTGGTTGGTCATAACTGGCCTAAACTGCTGACTGAATTGGGGAAAGCCTTTCAGAGCTGTTACCCCCAGGAAGACAGTGTCAAAATTAAATTAAATTAGGCTGGAGTGGTGGCTCAGTGGTAAAACACTTGCCTCACATGTATGAGGCACTGGGTTCAATTCTCAGCACCACATAAAAATAAATATATAAAATAAAGGTATTGTTTCCATATACAACTAAAAATATAAAAAAAATAAATTGAATTAAAGGACACCTAGCAGGGTCTGCTTCTGTAGCATTACTTGCTCTGTGAGTGAGGAATCTCCCTGTTCTGCCACTCCTAGCAATTTTGCGAGAGTATAGTGGGAAAAACTGACTTTTACTATTCATATATTTTTTTTTAATTCTCTGAAATTTATAGCATGAGCATGCAATATATGACAAGAAAAACAATTTATTGGTATATGGAAGGAATATAAGTAATGATCTTTGCCCTCTAAGAATTTACAATCCATATTGTACACAAAGAAAATGCATTAAATGATTTGAACAATGAAAGACAGCTGTGTAGAGGTTGTGGGTATAGTTCAGCAGTAGAGTGTCTGACATGCAAGAGTCCTGGGTTAGATCTCTAATTCTGCAATACAACAAAACTGGCAGGACAGGTAAGACCATATGCCATCTTCTACTTCAATCTTCATTTCAGAGACAAGGAAAATCAAGTGCAACCAAGAACTGAGATCACATGCTTTTACTAGTGGCAGTAGCAAGACCATAACTTAAGTATTCCAGTTGTGAATCCAGCACTCACTCTGGTCTTAAAATTCCTGTCACTGAGTTTTACATACCACATCACCCCGTACTAACCCATGGGCAGCAGGTGAGGATAGGGAGATGCAGTAAGGGGATTCACCTACACACAGGGATGAAGAAAGTTTTTTGCAGAAGAACAATTTGGCCCTGTCCGAATAGAATGGGAAAGGCTTAAAGAAAACAGAGAAGCTGAAACATACAATGGTGGGTCCTGGCCATAGCCTCAGAAAATGAAACTCCACCATGTTTGCGGGTCCCTGGAACAGGTAGCTGGGTCTGTCCATACTCTGAATGACATACCAGAGAAGTGGCTGGTCCAAGCATGGATTGAAGGTCAGATGTACCTGAGAATGAACTTGGGTTACTTGATTTCTTTGAGCCTCAGTTTTTTCTTATGTCTATAAAATGGGGATGTTTTAGTCAGCTTTCAGTTACTATAGCAAACACCTAAGGTGGTTTATTATGGTTCACAGTTTTGGAAGTTTCAGTCCATGATTAGTCCTGTTGTTTTTGGGCCTGTGGTGAACATGAAGGAGAGGAAGCCCATTCATCCTACAGCTGGGAAGAAAAAGAAAGAAAGAGGAGGAGGCCAGGGTCCCAGTATTCCCTTCAAGGGCTTCAAGTCAGGTCACACTTCCAGTGACCTAACTTCCTCCTACTAGATCCCACTTCCTAAAAGTTCCTCTGCCTCCTAATAGTACCACAGGTTAAGGGCCACATTTTAAACATATGGGCATTTAGAGATCATATTATATAGGAGATAATTGATCCAAATTATATAGGGGATAACTGCCATGCTGTTGTGAGAATGAGAAATAACAAATGCAAAACCCTCAGAACATTCCCCAGCATGTTGGACACTCAAGAAATACCAACTGTTAGTTAGTGTTAGATGAAGATAAGTAGAGAAGGACTAGTATTTTCTGGGTCCTAGAAACATTGTATAATTAAAAAAAATTTATGATGCTGGGGATAAAACCCAGGGCCTTATAAAAAAGCTAGGCAATCACTCCACCTCCAGTTTTTACTAATTTCTATCCATGAAATTAATATTATTATTAATATAGTATCATTCAGCTACCACAATAAGCATACACTGAGCAATTATTATGTGCCCAGCCTTGATCCAAACACTTTTTATGTACTAACGCATGTCATCCTCTCATCTATCCAAGGAAGTAGGCATAGCTGTTATTTTGATTTTAAAGGTGAGGCACTAAGAGGTGGAGTTATTTGCCCAAGGCCCATAAACAGTAACAAAGGAATTGAGTTAAAATGTGGCTGTCTGTCTTGAGGACTCCACTTCCCAACCATAGCATGTGCTGGTTCTCTATCACCAACATCTCACAAGATCCTCATGGAAACCTCCTGCAGCTTCCTGAGGAGTATATTCTTTGCCTTCAGAGAAAGAGACCTCGTCACTGTGTGCCCTGCAACATAGCTATTTTTTGTTCAAAGGTTATGTCACCTGCATGGGGTACCTCCTTTAGTTTCCTGACACAGAGGAGAGAATGGCAGGTCAAGATCAGTTGACCTGAGAGTAAAAACTGGTAACAGGCAAAACACTTGCTCAGAGGTAGGGGGGAAAAAGCATTTTGCCAAGGGAAGGAAGGAAGACAAGAATGAGTGAAGAAGGGAGGGCCAGAAAGGAATTTTATCAGGTTTGCATGTTTGTTCTGTCCCTAGTGTGGCATCTAATCCTATCAAATTAGTAATCACACAATGGACTGAGATTAATGAATAAAAACGTGTTTAACAAGAAAAAAGTGTACACTAGACATGTGTGAGTATGGGCAGTATTCCTTACAGAATCCACCACCTGTGAGGGTGGACCAGCTACCCCAAGATCAAAGGACTTGTGCTTCAAATTCTGGTAAAAGTTATATTGTAAGTGGGAGGGGGAAAATCCACCCACTAAGAACAGAGATGGCAATGAGCTCACCTGGGACCTTGCTTCCCTTTGCTCAGGAGCCATGTCCTTTTTCTGGGCTCTTCTCCCCAGGGTGGGTGCAGTTTCCAGAAGGCAGATCTAAGAGAAGAAAAAGGAACCACAAGAAAGCCCCCTCTGCTTTCCACCCCTCAGAATCAGGAGCTCTGAAATTCTTTGAGACCCCCATGTGCCCAGAGAGGAAAGTCACGAGCTGGGAGTGGACAAAATCAGAGAAAAGGGCTGGGGCCATCCTGGATCAGGGCCCCACTCTTTGTGACTCTGTAGCTTTCCAGAAGCAAGACTCAGAAAGACATGGGACTTCATCAGCAGCAGGGACTCACTGAGCCTCACCAGGTGCCAGGCACCAACAGGCTTACACTGTTCAATTCCACATAGTCAGATGACATTGCTAGCACTCCATTTCACAGATCAGAAAAGTGAGGACAGAGTGCACCAGTTCACACAGCCAGTGAGAATGGCGCCAGGATTCAGGTCCCTGAGCATCCGCTCTAACCTCACTGTGCAACTTGCAATTTTTCCTCCAAAATTTCTACCCAAATTCCTCTGTCTCCTTTCAATGAATCAATTTCCAGATTTTAGAGAAAGCTGTTTCAGAAAAGGAAAACAGTGGTTTTCCTATAGAGGGAAGGGGGTCAAGTGCAGAAACCAAAAACTTGGGTACCAGTCTTAATTGTGCCATAGGGGCACCCTGCACCGGTCTCTTCGGTGAAACAGATCACGATGTCTGCCACCGCACAGTGCTGAAGCCATAGGGACGAAGCTTATTTTCTCACACATTCCAAAGAGGCCGGCAGGAAACCAAACGCTGGCAGGGCAAGGCAGAGTAGGGCAGGGAACCAATGTCAACATCTTAAAAAATTACAAAACAACATATTAATAAGTTTTTTTTAATATAGAAAAGAAGAAAATTTATCCTGTACTTAGGATTTGTGTTGTAAAATGAGCTGTTAACCCTTCTATTTATTCCTTTAAGAATTAGGTAATTTCCCAGTGTGCTGTGTTTTGGGAGGCTGAGGCAAAACGATAGTGAGTTCAAAGCCAGCCTCAGCAACTTAGCAAGGCCTGAGTAACTCAGAGAGACCCTGTCTCTAAATAAAATATTTTAAAAAGGGCTGGGGATGTGGGTCAGTGATTAAGCACTCATGGGTTCAATCTCTGGTACCCCCCAAAAAAATTAGGTAATTTTTTCAGTCTAAATAATTCATAAGAGACAGGCACAGTTGTGCACACATGTAGTCCCAGCTGCTTGGAGGCAGAAGCAGGAGGAATCCCTTGAGCCTAGAAGTTCAAGGTCAGCTTAGGTACACAGGAAGACTCGTGTTTATAATTAATAAGTTAAAAATAATACTTTTATAGTATCAATAATATTTTATAGGCAATTTTCTATTAAATACAGTATCACAGTTTTAATACACGAAACTATAGTGTTAATTGACAGAAATAACATATAAAACCAGAGTATAGTATCTCTTCATATTTTTACAAGTATCTCTTTTAGGCATCTCAAACTTAGCATGTTTAAAATTAGATTTTTAGCAAGTGTCTCTTTTGGGCATTTCAAATTTAGCATATTTAAACTTTGATATTTTGCCTTCTGTCCTAAGTCAGTTTTGATCACATTTAAATAAAAAAATAACACCTGCATTTTATTTCTTAGAGCAGTTTTAAGTCCACAGTAAAATTGAACAGGAATTAGAGACAGTCCCCAGATCCACCTGTACCCACCCCCAACATGCGTACATACCCTCCCCAATTAATATCCTGCATCAGAGGAATGCATTTATTACAAATGAATAACCTACATTGACATGTCAATATCATCCAAAGTCCTGTTTAAATTAAGGTTCATTTCTGGTGTTGTTCTTCCTCTCTTCCTTCCTTCCTTCCTTCCTTCCTTCCTTCCTTCCTTCCTTCCTTCCTTTTTTCCTCCCTTCCTCTCTTCCTTCTTTTCTCCCTTTCACCCTTTCTCCGTTTTTCCCTTTCTTTCTGCATTTTGGGTTAAAACTAGGGCTCTGACCATGCTGAACACATACTTTACCACTGATTTATTTCCTAGTCCCTATTATTATTATTATTATTATTATTATTATTAGAGGGGGCTGTCTCAATTAATGATAATTCCTCCTTACAGAAAAAATTAAAAATTTCCTTAATCTCTCTCTCTTTTATTATACTTCACATTGATCCATTAGTAAAGTTAAGACTTTTCCAAATCTCAAAGCCTGACCCGTCATAAAAGAATAGTTATGGTCCTATCTTTCTCTTAATCTGCAACACCAGTGTTTTTTCTCTAGATGGCAGCACAGAACAGATCATTGGTCAAATTCTAGGATTCAGTTCACAAGGAGCCTGCTTGCTTGGGGTGAATTAGTACCACTAGCCATGTATAACAACAAAACACATTCATTAACAGTGCTTGTTAAATTGCTAATGCAGATGACTTGAATAGGCATGTGAGGGTGCTTCTTACCTATGAAATTTGTCAGGGAAAAGCTATGGGGGAGGAAACAATAATCAAATATGCCCAAAGAGTTCTCTAGGGATCCAAATTAGAGCCAATCTACCCTTCCACCATATTTTCCTGCCCATTTTTATTGAGTTGCTTATTAAAAATTATATTTATGAGTTATTTAAAAATCCTTTGTCAGATGTATGGCTTGGATCTGAAATATCCCAAAGGCCCATGTGCTGAAGATTTAGCCCTTAGACTGTTAGCACTATTGGGAAGTAGTGGAATACTTAGGGTTAGCGGGAGGAAGTTAGGCCATTGGTGTCTTGCCCTTGAAGGAGACACTGTGAAGCCAATCTCTTCCTCTTTTTTTCTCTTTGCTTCCTGGATATTAGGAGGTGAGCAGTTTGTTCCACTACATGCTCCCTGCTATGATTTTTGCCTTATCACAAGCCCAAAACCAATAGTGGAACCATCAATGGACTGAAACCTCTGAAACTGTGAGCCAAAACAAATCTTTCCTTATAGGTTGATTTTTCTCAGGTATTTTGTCACAGTAATTGAAGGCTAAGTAAGATCTCTCCTCACACACTTATACACACAATGGCTATGCACTCCTGGTCTGTTTCTTGCCTTTTCATTTCTTAATGTTATCTTTTTTTTCTCTCACAAATCTTTGTAGCAGATTTATTCATAATTGTACCCTAGTTACAGAAACAATACCCCATTAGGTAGTTCCGTGTTCTTAAAGGTTTCTATAGCAAAAGGAAAAGAACATCTTGCCCCAGTCATGACTCTTCTACTTGGCATGGTTGTTTTACAGGATGAAGTCATAAAACAAAATGGAGTCACATTTGCTCCTACTATCACAATGGTGGAACAGGAAGCCACAGACCTTGTTCTGTCCCTCAGAGAGACACCCATTTGACAATCTAGGGTTCAAAGCCTTTATGAGACTCCAGAAACAAGAAGTGCTGAAAGGAAGCAAAGAGCCAAGAACAGCCACATGGAAACAAGTAAGAAAAACCATTGCATTTCACCAGCAATAGACCTCCCGTCAGGCCAGCACAGCTCAGAACAACTGGGAAAAAGAAAAAGAAAAACAAAAAATAAACTAAAACCAAAAAAGGCACCCAACTGGAGGCTGCTCCCTTGGGAGGGAAAGAGATGAGTAGAACATATATTCAACATTTTGAAGAGGCTGCCTAGGCACTGACTTCTGTCTTGTCTGATACAGGGTACTGACCTGGAATTGGCATATTTTACCTGAGGACTGCTGAGAACAAAGAACTCTGGTGTTGTGGCATCTGAGAACCTGCAGTATAGCATATAGACACCAGAGCGAGCAAGAGATTACCAGCTTCTGAAAAAAAAAACAAGAGAACTTTTTAAACTGAATTTATACTACAAAAGGCAAGAGTAGATGCATCCCTGGAAATGATGAGGGCAGCTTACAGAATCTCCAACTGAGAGGAACAGTGAAGGCCTCACCTGTACAAAGCCAGTCTGTATAGACTGGGAGAAGTGGCTGTTTTTCTTCAAATGTCCAAATCCCAGAAAAAATAGCAAGGCATAAGGAGAACCTGGGAAACAGCTCAGTCAAAAGATCTCAGACAGCCTGAGAATAAAAGTGGTTACCAAGGGTGGGGGAGGGCAAAAAGATGGGGATCTAGAGATCTAGTGTTCAGCACTAGGAATATAATTAATAGTAATAATAATAATGTATTGTATTCAGGATTTTTGCTAATGAAGAGAGCAAAAATCAGCCTCTCTTGTTCCAGGTGGAAAAATGGATAACTACGAGAGATGATGGATATGTTAATTTCTTCCAGAACCATATATATTTGGTTGACCCCTTGACCAATGCAGGAGGCACCTCACCCCTTCCCCAGTTGAAAAGTCCAATAAAACTTTTGACTCCCCCAAAACTTAAATGGCTAATAGCCTGGTATTGGCTGGAAGCCTAATGTGAACAGTTGGTTAACACATAGTTTGTATGTCATATGTATTACATGTGGTGAAAACTACATCAGAACCAGGAAAGACCCCTTTTTACCAGGATAGGCAATTTGCTGGGCAGTGGAGCTGCTGGCACCCAGGTACCCATGTCCTACAGCATTTTAAGTGAATACTTGCAATATTTGAGCTCACCGCCCTTCCAACAGGAGGTAGCCTTGCTATCACAATAGTACAGAGCCTACTACAGCCAATTATTTGCCATTATGATTTAATACCGAATCTTTACATTTGTTTACATCTTCTCTACCCTGTGAATGGCATCACATACTGTCTTTGTGGGTAAATTTTGATAAATTTTAACTTTATATAATAGATTTATGAATATTTTATGGTAGTAAGTGATAAAATAAACTATTATCAACATATATTTTACACATTTATGACATGCCTAACTTTTTCCTAAGGTTTTTTTTTTCAATATTTACGATATGGGGTTTATCTGGGAAATTTTTCAAATTGTTGCAAATCTTCAAACAAACAACCCCCCCAACACAATACAACCAACCACATTTAAGTGTACTCACTCAGTTCAAAACCATGTTGCTCAAGGGTCAGCTGTTCTGTGTGGTTCTCACTCATATCTGTAGTCTAAAAAAATTTATAAGCAGAATGGAGTAGAAGAGTAGTTACCAGGTTCAGGGATTAGGGGGCAGGGTGAAAGAAATGGAGAGTGGTCAATGGATATAAAGTTATATAGGACAAATAAATTCTAGAAATCTAATTTGCATCTTGAGTACTATAATGAATAACACTATATTATATACTCAAGATTTGCTCTGAGAATAAGTCTTAAGTGTTCTCACACCCTCACAGAAATGGTCACCATGTGAAAAGGTGATTATGATTGATAATTTGACTGGAGTAATCACACACACACACACACACACACACACACACATGAGACACGGTATACCTTAAATATATACAATTAAAAATAAGTTAATAACAAGGCCCTAAGCAATTCAGCAAGACCCTGTCTCTAAATAAAATATATAAAAAGGGCTGGGGAGGGGCTGGGGCTATGGTAATACACCCAAAAGAATTGAATGCAGAGATTCAGATGCATGTATACCAATGTTTACAGTAGCATTATTCATCTTAGCCAAAAGGTAGAAACAACTCAAGTGTCCATCAATAGATGAATGTCTACTGGCAGAGCACTTGCCTAGCATGTGTGAGGCACTGTGTTTGATTCTTAGCACCACATACAAAAATAAATGACATAAAGGCATGCTGTCCATCTACAACTACCAAAAAAAAAAAAAAAACAGGCTGGGGATGTGGTTCAGGGGTTAAGCGCATCCCCGGTTTCAATATCTAGTATATATATATATATATATATATATATATATATATATATATATATATATGAAAGCAAAAAAAAAAAAAAAACACCAAAAAACAAAAAACAAACTATTTCTTTTCCTTTCTGAATGTCATTTCACTACATACATATAAATGTATCTCTCTATATATTTTTTCCCATATTTTGTTTAGACATTCATCTATTGATGGAAACTTGAGTTGTTTCTACCTTTTGGCTAAGATGAATAATGCTGCTGTAAACATTGGTATACATGCATCTAAATCTCTGCGTTCAATTCTTTGGGGTGTGTTACCTACCAGTGGAGCCATTGTGTCATATAGTTATCATGAATCTCTGGGTCTGCAATGTTTGCCAGAGGCCCAGTGTTAAAGGCTTGGCCCCCAGCATGCCTATATTGGGAACTGGAGGACACTTTAAAAAAGGTAAAGCATAGTGGGAGGTATTTGGTTCACTAGGAACATGTACCAAAAGGGGATTGTGGATTCTCAGTCTTTCTCATTTTCTTTTGATCCTTGACCATGAGGAGAGAGACTTTGTGCAATGATTTGCTATCCTCTGTCTTGAGCTGCTTTGCGACAGGCTTAAATGCGGTGGATATGCTCAATCATGGAAACCTCCAAAATTATGAGCTCACATAAACCTTTTCTAAGCTGATCATCTCAAATATTGGTTATAGTGGCAGAAAGCTGGCTAACACAGTAATTCTATACCTAACTTTTTGAGGATCCATCAAAATGTTTTTACACTTTTTGTATTCTCATCAGCAAAGCACAAGGCTCCCAGTTCCTATCCTCATTAATACTTGCTATTTTGTTTTCTTTTGATAACAACCATCCTAGTGGGTATGAAGTGTTATTGTGGTTTTGACCTGCACTTCCCTAATGGCTCAAGATGTGGAGAATCTTTTCATATACTTGTTGACTATTTGAATATCTTTACAGCAATATCTGTTCTTGTACTTTGCCCATTGTGAATTGGATTGTTTTTTGTTGTTGAGTTTGTTGTAGGAGTTCTTTTTATCTTCTAGATCTTAGTTACTTGTCAGAAATATGATTTATAAGTATTTTCACCCATTCTTTTGTTATTTTAATACTTTTTTTGGTAGTATTATCTTATGCACAAGTTTTAATTTTGATGAACCATTGTATCTATTTTTTCTTTTGTTACCTATGATTTTGGTGTCATACTTAAGAAACAATTACCCATGCAACATCATGAAGCTTGTCTTTTGTGATTGTTATGGTTTTAGCTCTTAAATTTAGGTTTTGATGCTTTCATAAAGGATAGTGGTCCACAGTTTCCTTTTCCAGTTCCTTGAGATTCCTTGTTTGTGGTGTCTTTGGCTCTAGTGTTATGGTAATGTTGGATTCATAGAATGAGTTAGGACATATTCTCTCTTCTTCAGTAATTTCAAGGAGCTTGGGAAGAATTAGTATTAATTCTTTTTTAAGTGTTTTGTAGAAGCATTTATCAGTCAAGCCATCTCTTCAATCTCCTTGTTTGTTATGGGTTAATTCAGTTTTTCAGTTTCTCCTTGAGTCAGTTTTGGCAGTGTCTGTATTTTTAGGAATTTGTCATCCAATCTGTTGGCATTCAATTTCTCAAAAGATTTTATTTTCATTGTTTATTTCTGTAAAATTGACAGTATTGTCTTCCCTTTCACATCTTATTTTAGTAATTTGGGTTCTCTCCTTTTATCTTTATCAATCTAGCTGAAATTTTGCCATTTTGTTGGTCTTCTGAAAGGCCTAACTTTTGGGTTTATGTTCTCTGTTTTTCCAATCTCTTTTTCATCGATGTCCTCTAATCATAATCATTTCCTTCCTTCTTCTAGCTTTGCATTTAACTTGTTGTTCCTTTTTCCAGTTCCTTGAGATTACAATGGTAAGGTTATTGATTTGAGATCAACCTGTCAATTCTGTCTTTTTGTATTTCTTTTTTAAAAATGTAGGCATTATGGCTCAGGGTATAGTTCAGTAATAGAGCATTTGCCCAGCATGCATTAGATTCAATCCCTAGTACCACCGAAGGAAAAAAAATGTAGGTGTCTAGAGCTGTAAATTTACCTTTAGCACTGTCTTCAATGCACCCCATAAATTTTGGTATGTCCTGTTTTTGTTTTCATTCATCTCAAGATATTTTCTAATATTCTTTTTGATTTCTTCTTTGATCCATTGCTGTACAAAAGTGTATTTTTAAAATTTCCATGTTTTTAGTTTTTCCATCTGTTTTCCAGTTGATTTCTAATTTCTTTCTGTGAGAATTTGAAAAGATCCCTTTCATGGTTTTTGATATTTTATTCACCTTACTAAAACTTATTTTGTGGCCTAAACATATGGTATATCTGAAGAATGTTCAACGTGCACTTGAGAGTATTGTGTATTCTCCTGCTGTTGGGTGGAATGTTCTACATTTGTACACTAGGTCTAATAGTTCCACAGTGTTGTTTAATCCTCTTTCCTTATTAATTTATCTGGTTGTCTGATCCATCATGAAGTATTTATGCTTCCAACTATTTTTGTCTATTTCCCCTTTAAATCCTGTCAATTTTTGTTTCACATGTTTTGAGGTTCTCTTGCTGATTTGTACACATCTATAATGTTTATCTTTTCTTGCTGACTTGAACTTTTTTTAAAATTCAATATTTAACATCCTTCTTTTCCTTTTTTTCTTCTTTTTGACTTAAAGTGCATATATATATATTTTCTGACAGCCACCTCATCTCTCTTTTGGTAACTTTTTATGGAATACCTTTATCCATCCTCATACTTTTAAATTTTTTGTATCTAAAGAAAGTTTCTTGTACACAGTATATAGATAGGCCATATTTTCACAACCTGTCAATTCTGTCTTTTTATAGGTGAGTTTAATAAATTTTCTTTAGAAGTAATTCTGACAAGGAAGAATTTAATTTTGCCATTTAGTTGTTTTTGTTATGTCTCATATATTTTTCCTTTACTATATCTATTACTGTCTTCTTTTGTCTTAGATATTTTCTAGTGTACTAATTTGATTCCTTTACTGCCCCACCTTTTTATATAGTACTGGGGATTGAACCCAAGGCCTTAACCTTGCTAGGCAAGATG
Source organism: Marmota monax (assembly GCF_021218885.2). Lineage (NCBI taxonomy): Eukaryota > Metazoa > Chordata > Mammalia > Rodentia > Sciuridae > Marmota > Marmota monax. Next base: position 38,707 of record NW_026694341.1, read on the forward strand.
CTCTACCACTGATCAAGGTCCATTGTCACTTTATTTTTAATTTTGAGAAAGGGTCTCACTAAGTTGCTCAGGCTGGTGTTGAATTTGGGATCCTCTTGCCTAAACTGCAACTGACACTCTCACTTTTTTACTGTACATGTTTTAGTTATTTTTAAGTTATTGCTTGGGGATTATAATTAACACCTTAATTTCTAACAAGAGAGTCCTATTTAATATCAACTCAGATTCAATAGTGTAAAAGTTTTGCTTCTATATAGTTTCACACCCACCCCTCCCTTTATGTTGTTGTCACTAATTATATCTTTATATATTGAATGCCCAATCAAGACTTATGTTTTATGCAATCATTTTCTAAATTATGTAGAAAACAAGAAGAGTTATAAGCAAAAACCATTTTATTTATGTAATATATACACACACATATTTAATTGTATATTATGTATGTATTAAATAAACTAATTATATACAATACTCAATTGCATATGCATATATTGTACCTGAATATATAATTATATATAATTGTATGCATATATACAATTATAAATTTCTTTTTTATTCAAAAAAGAGCCTAATTTTATTTATAACATTAATAACACTTCAAAATCTTCAATGAACATGATCTAACTTTCATGAAATCAATCTAAAATGCTATCTGACAAGCTAAAGTTAGAAGAAAGAATACATATTCTTAATTACATTTGTTTTAAGATGACTTACAACAAAAATCAAATAAAACATAAAGCATTCAAGCAAAAAGGCCACATGAAAGAGGCATAAATCTGCTCTTGTAGATTCATGAAGCACAAACATTAAAAAAATTTACTTTCAAATGATAATATTTTAAATCATATGGTTACATAAATACATGCACATAAAAATTATTGCATTTGGTATATAAGCCAGGTGATTAGAGTAAATCATTTTTGCTAGAAGAGAAAAATGTTACTTTGTAGCAGTAATCAGTGAAGCTTCTTGAAAAAATAAAGTCAAGAGGGATTTTTAAATAGATATTGTGATAGTAGGAGCAAACGTGACTCTATTTTGTTTTATGACTTCATCCTGTAAAACAACCATGTCAAGTAGAAGAGTCATGACTGGGGCAAGATGTTATTTTCCTTTTGCTATGGAAACGTTTAAGAATACAAAACTACCTAATGGGTATTGTTTCTGTAACTAGGATAACGGGGCTCTGTTTCTGTACCTTGGGTGATTGGGCTAACTTTGATTGGTTAGGCTTCCCTCCGCTTGGCTGCACTATCTCGCTTCTGTAACCTGGCTTGCTTGCTTTGGCTAGACCCCCTGAACATCCCTTTTGCAGTTTTCAGGCTTATAAGGAGGGCCCTTGCAATTGTTTGGGGTTGATCAGGGGAACAGCTTTATGTTCTGGTCAACCACGACTGGTGTGTTTCAATAAACGCTTGATTCTATTAAACGTGAGTGATCTGGAAGTCAGTTTATGAAACCCTGGATGAAGCTTTAACTATAACAATATAACAAATATAAGCATTCAGGTAAGGAGATTAGCTGCAAAGCCTGGGAAATAGAATCTGTATAGAAAAGTAAGGAAGGACTAAAGATAAAGCAGATTATGAGGACAATTATTTTTTGCCGCAGCCTGACTGGGCACAAATCACGAGCCACTCAAGAGGAACAAATTTTATTTCTGAACTCCACCAGCACACTCCACACACGCTCCCCAGGAACTCTCCCGAATGCCACGCGGCTCCTCCAGGAACCACCAATTGGAAATTCCTCCTCCGGCACTTGCCCAACCAATGCAAACTCTTCAGGAATCCCGGCAAGAGCTCAACCAGAACTCAACAGGAACTCCACGAGAACTCAAAAGTCATCATCTTAATGGTTTGCTGGCGTCACCTCTCAACCACTACTTCTGGCAAAAATGCCATGTGTCATCCCGACTTGTCTGTGGCCCTCAACATCTCCCCCTTCTGTTTAATTAAACAACAAGCAATGTGGCTTAGGGACCGTGCCTGTTGGGCTGTCCAATGCTACATATGGTCCTTACCCGTCATCGGATGAGCGGACCTCAAGGCATCAGCCTCCTGTCTTAGGTTGGTACCACTGCAATTGGATCTTACCTGTCACTGACTACCAGCATACAGCCATACTTGTGGATAGGCCTATGCACCAGTGTGTGTGTGGGGGGTGAGGTTCTTTGCCTCACCTCTGTTGGCCCCCAAATTTGGTCTTTGCACCAGTGGGGGGGTGAGGTTCTTTGCCTCACCTCTGTTGGCCCCCAAATTTTAGACCATCACTAGCAGAAGGGAGGAGGATACAGAAATGCCATGACACCAAGCCAATTGACAGCTCCTTTGGAAAAATTGTACCACCAGTGACACCATCAGCAAAGATACTCCAACACTACCACAATTCGCTGTACCAACAGATAGTTCACAATGTATACAAGTGATACATAGTCCAGGCAAGGTCTACAAGCAGTTCAAAGCAGAGGAATCTATCAATATGTCCATTTCCTCACAAAGTAAATCGACTCCTTGATTGAGCATTACTTGTTGAGTTATTATTCACTGATGCATCAGTTTATACAGTTTACTGTGATAGCTATCGAAGAAGCTGTAGTTTGGTTTTATCTTTGTCTTCACCGGCACTGGGATGAAGATAGGAATTCTGGCAATGATGGCTAAAAAAAATTATGTAACATTCCAACAGGTACTAAGAAAACAATTTTCTGAACAATTTACATTATCCTGAACAGAATTATTAAATATAATGAAAAGGAAAGGTGAAAGTAAACAAACAGATCTGTTAACCTCCTTATTTGTTCACATATTAAAACAATCCTCAACAGTTGTTTACCCAATTTAAATTAAACCATTTAAATAATGTGAATAAAAAATATTTTGGATCCATTTTTTCATGAGCGCTCCCCATATATGATATATGACATACGCACATACAGACATACAACACAAAACAGAAGTGTGCAGACATAACACAATACATACAACACATAACATAATAGTAAAGGCCTTGTAGCTTTTCACAGGTGAAATCTCCATTGCAATGTTTAAAAACTCCACAGTCAAAAAATAGAACTGATCAAAAAAACATTAACCTAGGTCTATATGAGCTCAAAAAATAAAATAAAACTTTATGATGTGGGAAAAGGCAATAATAAAATAGATATTGAAAAAAGACATCCTGGTTACCACCTGGGTTTGACTCTTTTTTGGATATCCCATCCTTTTTCCTGTAACTTGCATAATGGTTCTGAAGGTATTCCCACAAGCAAGCCCCAAGGTTTTTTACATTTGCAATAGGCTTTTATGGTGTTCATTATTCATTAGCCTCCAGGTGTGGGAGAACTACTGTTGCAGATGTAAGAATAGTCAAGCTGGAGCTCTGGATATCAGCTGTTATGGATTTGAGTCACATCATCTTTTTGGTCTGTAGAAATTGCTTTGGTTAGTCTCTCTGGAATCCAAATTGGATGCTGTTCTCCCTGTGGAAACACACAAACAGAACCCTGACTCCAGACAATCACTGGGTCAGGACCTTTCCATTGTCCTGTTAGAATATCCTTCCAAAGTATCTTGGGCTTATGTACATTTTTTGGATACATATGTCTTTCCGAAGCACTAAGCCCTGATGAATCCAAATTTAAAGAGTTTAGAGTAAAAAAGGTTATTTTAAGTTTTATCTTTGGGGGATCTATACCCTTTTCCAATTCCCTCTTTTTGCTTTAATAAGTACATTTTAATAGTTTGATGAGCTCTTTCAACTATGCCTTGTCCCTGTGGATTGTATGGGATTCCTGTTATATGAGTAATGCCAAATGATGAGCAAAATTGTTTAAAAGAGGTAGAAGTATAACCAGGGGAATTATCTGTTTTTAACTGTTTTGGAACGCCCACAGTGGCAAAATTTTGTAAGCAATGAGCTATAATATCTTTAGTTTTTTCTCTGGCATGAAGGGAGCCCATCAAAAATCTGGAAGAAGTATCAACTGTAACATGCAAATATTTTAATTTTCCAAATTCTGGCAAGTGTGTGATGTCCATCTGCCAAATATGGTTAGGTATCAGCCCTCTAGGATTGACTCAAAGGTTAACTTGTGGTAAAAAGGTCACACAATTTTGAAATTGTTTTATTATTTGTCTCGCTTGTTCCTTAGATATTTTAAAACACTTTTGTAAAGTATTAGCATTGACATGGAACCTTTTATGAAAATTTATAGCTTCTTCTCTTATAGAGAAAATATGTATGTCATGTGTAGTTTTATCTGCTAAATCATTGCCCAAACTAAGGGCTCCAGGCAATCCTGTATGTGCCCTGATATGTCCTATAAAGAATGGATCTTTTCTGTCCCAGATTAGACTTTGTATGGTGGAAAAAAAAGAGAAAACAGTAGAGGAAGGGGAAATCCTACCAGCATCTTCAAGGGATACTATAGCATTAACTATATACTGACTATCAGAAAATAAATTAAATACAGAATCTTTAAACATCACAAAAGCTTGTAATACTGCATTAAGCTCTACCTTTTGAGCTGATTGTTTGGGTACTAAAAATGTAAAAGTTTGATCAGGGGTAACTACTGCTGCTGTACTCTTCAGGAATCCCTGTGAGAGCTCAACCGGAACTCAACAGGAACTCCGCAAGAACTCAAAAGTCATCATCTTAATGGCTCGCTGGCGTCACCTCTCAACCACTACTTCTGGCAAAAATGCCATGTGTCATCCCAACTTGGCTGTGGCCCTCAACAATTTTTTGGAGAATTTTAAAAATTTGTTCTAATTAGTTATACATGACAGTGGAATGCATTTTGGTTCATTGTTCACAAATGAGCACAGCTTTTCATTTCTCTGATAGTATAAGACATAGAGTTGCACCATATGTGCAGTTTTTCTGTTTCTCCTTGAGTCAGTTTTGGTGGTGTCTGTATTTTTTGGAATTTGTTATCCAATTTATTGGCATTCCATGTGTATACCTAGGGTTATACATGTACCAAGGTCACCTCTTCACTCAACTACACCTTTGAGGAGGATGACTTGTGTGACCTTTATGTAATCCAGGGCTTGTGACCACTGCAGACCAGAGGGAGAGCAAACCAGCTTTCAGAAAACAAACCAGACCAAACTCTGCCCTCTGATGATACTGATGCATTCTAGAAAGCACTGACTAGTCTCACAATAGACATATTTGAAGCCAGGGAGAAGCCAACAAAATTGAGACGTATTGGAAATCCATGAGGAGTCTTACTGGAGCATAGTGCCTGGCTTAATGAGGAAAGACATTGTGGAGAATGTAAAACAATGAAATGTATTTGAAAATGTTTTCTTTTAAAAGTTCATGTTGCATTGTGTGTTGTTTAGTAATCTCAAGTGTAAATATCAAATGCTCTTTGTGTTTGAGCAAGACTTTATAGCTTGAGAGGCCCCTCTCTTGTTCTCATTCCAACATCTGCACTCTGATGGTGCCAGGGAAGTTGAGGCCAAGAAAGATCAGGGGAGGCTGATGCTCTTAATCCTGCCCTGGATCATGTTTAGTCTAGAAACAGATTTGATTCTGGAGCAAATTGCCCTTCTCAGTTTCCTGCTGTATCCAATGGGGCTGATGTGGGGAGAAATAGGAAAGAGTATATTTAGAGTGTCTGGCAGTCCTGATAAAATCGAATTCAGAGGGTAAATGAAAGTGGCGGGGCTGTTGTACCCTTTATTCTGGATCACATCACATATTCTGCAGAATACTGACAGAATGCAACCTCCAATACCAGACCCTCCTCACATTGAGAAGAGTCTTCACATAGAAGATGATGTGATACCAGGTGTGAGCCTGGTGGGGTCAGTCACCAAGCAACTCTTCCATTCCAGATTCCTCTGGTCTTTCCTGGCTGCCAGAGCTGATCTTAATTCCTTTCCCTGTATTCTGGTACTGGTGCCTTTATGTGTTCCTTTTGGAAGATGACTAGAATGACTAGATGACTTCTGTGATTGCCCCACCTGGAGCAGAGCTTTGGTGGGTGATGTGGTAGGTGAGATGCCACACATGCAGAACCTTGGCTGGAGCATCTCTGGAAATGATGTTCCTATTGTGTGATCACCATTTAGAGTGTCTGGCAGTCACAAGTTTGGGAAAAGAAATGGTTTCAGGCCCATTGGTAGCCTACCCCACTTTTCTCACTGCTCTGTGGTGTGGGGGCAATACCTGGGGTCCTGTGCAGCATAGTCAGTCTTCTTATCCTCTGGGCTGCAACACTGTTCACACATGTGTAGGGATTTTATGTTCTCCACCACAGGGTGAACCCCCCAAAATCCCTATTACTGGCAATCCACAAGGGAATTTGTTCTTCAGGTCACAAATGAATCAGGTCCCCTAGGAGCTAGAGGAGAAAAAAAGAGGATGAGTTTTTATGCTGCAGGACAAGAATAGAAGTTTTTCATATTGGGAATTTTTAAAAAATAACAATTATATTTATTTAGTTTTTCAGAAATTAATAACAAATTGGCAAAAATCAAAATAAACCAAAACAAAAAACTGACATGTTAAAAGATAGATCATCTCTAAGCACAACAGCATTTATTAATTACATAAAAATAAATTTTGTCATTTTTATTTCCTTTTCACCCAACTAGGACCACATGGATGTTTTGGGAAGCTTGAGATACTAAGAAAATCCCACAGTTAAACCAGCTCCTACATTGTGACTGAGTTATAGCACAAGATGACAGCATTACTAATATTCTCCCATAGAGAAATTTTTTTCCAGGGATATTTTTGAATAACTAGGAACTTCAAAAACCAGGTGGTTTTATTAGAATGGGGAACATGAAGAAAATATAGTCATTGTCCACTAAAGCATGATCCAATTTGAGTATGAGTACTCTTCAGATTGTCTAAGTTCTGTGCATGACTTCTAAGACTAGGCCATCATGTTTTCTGGCAGCCTAGCCTGCAGCCACTGCCATCTGCCTAACTCAAAGTCTCCCAAGCTGCACCAAAACTAGGATTAAGAAAGCTGAAGTCAAATTTTTTAATCTTTACTCCAAGGAATTAGGGTTTTCTGGATAGGAAGGTAAGAAGTTTTTTGCATCAAGCTTGCCTTTACACTCAGTTATTGCTGCTAAATCCACCCAGTGCACACATGTTCTGAGCATTGAAATGTATTGAGTATACTTCCCATCAACATACAGGAAGCTAGACTACATTAGTAAGTCATTCTGGAAGAAGCCCCCCAAAACAGAGACAAATTTAGTGAGCCAAGGTCACTGCCTGTGGTAATAACCTCAGTTCACCTAGGTCCTTTCCAGGAGAATTATATTAATCTCCTGATTCAAGAGGTACCTCTGGCCAGGATATAAGAAAGCCTAACTTCAGACTAGGGCAATGACAGGGTGAGTTTGGCAGTCGCGGTTTAGTCTACAGCACAAGATGACAGCATCACTAATATTTAGCTCTGGAAAGAGTTTTGGCTGGACCACACTCCTGGAGCATCTTTCCTAATGCAGCTTAATGGCTGTTGTCCAAATGTGTTGCTGGGGAGCAGAGAAAGGGCCCATCCTTGGGGAATGGAATTGGCTTTGGAATGAGTGGATGGCACCAGATACTGATCCCAATCATGCCTTATCTGGACAAGTGCTGGCAGGAAGTGCTGTGCTTGGAGGTAATGTTGTCGGTCTGCAGGGCTCCTGCTGGGAATTTTAAAGGATAGTTAAAACCGTAGCTGGGATGTGTGTCTCTTAGATCCACATTCACTGAAGAAGGCTGACCATGCCCCTTCTAAAAATTCTCTGCCTCACTTTTACTCTCATCAAGGGAATAGGAGACAACTGAAGAATACAGTTGTCTGTATACTCCTGTTTTCTCCCTGAAATTTGTGATTTTAAGTTTTCCATTCATGACCATGATCTATTTTGAATTTATTTCATATATGGTGTGAGGTAAGGATTTATTTAAAGCTGTTTTTTAAAGTATGGCTACTTAATTGTTATTATCATTTGTTGAAAGAATTATCTTTCCATCAATGAATTGCTTTGGCACCTTCGATTCAAATCAACTCATATATATATATATATATATATATATATATATATATATATATATATATACTGAAATTAAACCCAGGGGCATTCTACCACTGAACTATACACCTAGCCCTTTACTTTTTATTTTGAGACAGGGTCTTGCTAAGTTGGCTAGGCTTTCCTTAAACTTGAAATCCTCCTGTACACCTCTTGAGTGGCTGAGATTACAGCCATGCACCAATGTTTCAGGCTCCATTCACCATTTATGAATGGACCTATTTTAAAAAATCTTTATTTGTTCTTTTTGGTTACATGACAGTAGAGTCTATTTTGACATATTTATACAAACATGGGAGTGGGCCTATTTTGTTCTATTGATCTTTATATCTATGCATTGGCCAAAACTATTATAATTTTTTAGTAAGTGTAGAAATCAGTACAAATCCTTCAACTTTGTTCTTTTTCCAAACTGTTTTGCTTATTCTAGTTCATTTCCATTTCTATATCAACATTAGGCTAAGCTTATCAATTTCTAGAAAGAAATTCCTTTAAGTATTTTGGTTTGGCTGTGATACATCTACCAGTAATTGGAGAGTAATTGATTTCCTACCAATAATGAATCTCCCAAACCATAGACCCTGTGTGTTTAAGTCATCTTTTTTCTTTCAAAAATATTTTGTAGTATTCAGCATTAAAACTTTGTGCACATTTTGTTGAATTTAATAAATTTTCATGATATTTAATTCTATTATGAAGTGTACTTTAAAATTATTTTCAGTTTTCCATTACTAGAATGTTGATATATGAAATGTTTCTTTTCTTATTTCTAGGAGTGTTTCATGGTTTTTGTTTGTTTTGGTTTGCTTTTTGTAAATTTCTGGGCATTTTCTGTATAGAAAGTAATACCATCTACAAATAAGTTTAGCTTTATTTCTTTTACTTTTAAATATCTGTGTTTGTTTTTACATGGGTCTTTCTCTTACATTTATTCTTTATTAAATAAACATGCCCTATACACTCTTCTATCTGTGCACATTATGAAAAGAAAGTCCAGAACCATTCATAGTGGCTGTCCCAGTAAAGGCTGTCATCACCCCAATCATGAAGACTGATCATTTACAGAAAATAAAGTTGGTTACCCACTCTGTAATCCCAGAAACTCAAGAGGCTGACACAGGAGAATCACAAGTTCAAAGCCAGCCTCACCTACTTAGCAAGGCCCTAGATAATTTAGCAGGCTAAGAGCAACAGGGAGATCCTGTCTCAAAATGTGAGTCTGATTCAGTTAACCAGGTACCTTTTACTAATATATAAGAACATAATAAGATTTCTTTGTGATGACAACTGACTTATATTGAGAATGGTAACATTTCAATAGTAAACTCTGGAATGATTTTTAAGTTTATAATATTTAAATAAATTTTGGATTTTTGTTTTTTAATTATTAAGTTCATTTTCTTCTAAATAAATGATCCACTCCCCCAGTCTTTTTTATTTTTTGAGACAGGATCTAACTAATTTGCTAGAGCCCTTTCTAAGTGGCTGAGGCTGGCTTTGAACTTGAGATTGGTGTGAGCCACCCGCTTAGGCCACTGGAATTACAGGTGTGGATTACCATGCCCATGTCAATTTCTATTTTAATGTTTCAGTCATACAAAATCAGTAGTTCATATTAAGTGCAAAAGAAAGTAATATAAACTTAGGAGAAATTTTTCTATAATTTAGCATATTCTTGCTAACTACCTACTTTTTTCAGTATCTTTAATAATAGACATCACTTTTCTAAAAGTTCTTGATGTATCAAGGGAGTAGAAGAGGCCTGATGAACATGGCTATCCCTCTTTCCTCTTAGTAACACAAGAGGAAATTTAAGTGATAACAAACTAAGTCATAATTATGTAAATATCAACCAAAAATAATCAACAAAAGAACAGAAATAGATTGAATAATTTTGCTAGTATGGTTTGTGCCTAAGCATGTCCCCTGGAAAGCTCATGTATTTAGGCAAAGTAGGAAAGTGCAGAAGTGAGCAGACTGGGTTAAGAAATCTGTTACATTAGCAGTGGATGAATCCATTTGCAAGATTGGACTACAGGGTTGTAACATTAGTCAGGTAGGGCATAGCTGGAGGAAGTAGGTCATTGCAGGAATGGACTTTGATTATATCTTGTCCCTGACTTCTATTCCTCTCTACTTCCTGGCTGTTATGTGGTGAACAGCTTTTATGTGCCACATTGTTCCAATTTGATATTATGCCCCAAAGCACACACAGAACAAGAGAATCAGATGACCATGCATTTTGACATCTGAACATATGAGCCATAATTTAATTAAATTTTACCTGTTTTTGTTGTTATACAGGATATATATATATATATATATATATATATATATTTATTTATATATGTGTATATAAATATATTAGGAAAACCTATAATGGCTACATAGAAGTTCTAGGAATTGTTTTCTTCCAAATATTTGTCTCTTCTTTCTATAAAATTAGTGTTTTTGAAATCTCAAATAAATTATCTAACTTATGAGGAAATAAAATTTGTCATAAGTGCCATGCAGAACATCAAACATAATACATTTTCAAAGTTAAAAACATAAATACATATACTGAGAAATCATTTATACTGTGTACTCTTTGAAGCCTTTTTCTGTGTGTGGTTATCCTCACAAATACTCTCATCTTAACTGTTATACTCTCCTTTTTCAAGACAAGGCAGCCAACTCAGAAATACAAAGGTGGTCAATGACAGTGAGGGATTTAAGCCACAAGGTTGATGAATGTAAGTCTAAACATTTTGTTTTTACCTGCATATATTCTCAATTTATCTCTCTAATCAATCAAGGCCTCAGTATATCACTGAATTTATGTCTAATTCTTTCTGTTTCAGCATAAAGCCTCATGATAATAATATGCTACTATTTTCTGTAATTTACTATCTCAGTTTATTAATATGGAAGCAATTATCATATGAAAACTAGTTTATATCAGTTAATTTACATTGGCTAACAAACAACAATATCTAAATCAGGTTAATTAAGTAAAAAATCTTTTTTGAAGTTTTATCTAAGATATTTTCAGAGGATTAAATTATAGTAATAGTAATCAGAAATTTCAAAAAAGGGAAATTGAGGCAAGACCACCTTCAGAAACTCATTGACCTTATTTAAAATTGCAAAATAAAAACCTCACTTTCCCTATCTCCCTTTCTCTTCTATTTTAAGTTTTCAAGCTATCATAGATGTTTGCATCTAGCTCAATCCTGAAAGCCAGGTACTGAAGTATGGTTCTCAATTTTCTGATCTCAGCTACTTGCCCACAGATGGTGTGCAAAGGTGCAGAATATTACTTGTAAAAGAAATAAACTACTGTACAAATGACAGTAAAAGCAACTGCTGGCAACAGAGGAGGTAAGGGTATAATAGTTTTGCTTCTCATTTTGAGTTCTACTTTCCTCTCCTCAAGTTTATATCACCTTTACTGTGGGCTGGAAACCAGGCCTATCATCTTCACCCTGCATCCAGATATTGTGCTTTTCTTTACACAAGTTATTTGATTGTGGTCAATTTCAAAGACACATTTTAATGTTTGTTATGTTGCAGTCTCCATGCTAAGTGAGCAAAAACCTGAATATTCAAGAAGTATTATTGTTGATAGTTCACAGTTATATACTAATAGAGAGGGTGTCATACAGGGAAACATAATACAAAATGCAAATTTATACTTTATATAACTTTGAAAATTGTCACTATTCCAACTCTTCTCTCTCACCGTCAATCACATCCATTTAGTACACTAATCTTTCTTCTATTTTGATCATGATGTACTTTCTTTTTAATGTGTTTTCATGCAGTTTGCCAATATTTTATTAAGAAATTTTGCATATATGTTCATCAAGGAAATTTATCTGAAGTTTTCTTCCCTTGATGTATCTTTTTCTGGTTTTGGTATTAGGGTGGTTTTAGCTTTACAGAATAAATTTGGTAGTGATCCTTCCTTTTCTATTTCATGGAATAATTTGAAGAGAATTGGCATTAGATTTTTTTTAAAAAGATCTGGTAGAACTCAGCTGAGAATCTATCTAGGCTTGGAATTTTTTTGTTGCAAGGCTTTTAATAGGTGCTTCACTTTTATTATTGGATGTTAATCTGTGTATATTTCCTATATTCTAATGGTTCAATTTATGTAGGTCATATATCTCTAGGAATTTGTCAGTATCATCCAGCTTTTCTAGCTTATTAGAGTATCAATTTTATAGTTTCTTATGAACCCCGGACTTCAGTAGTGTCTACAGTAATACTTCCTTTTTATGTTGATTTTAGTCTTCTCTTTATTTTGTTTAGATTGGCTTAGGAGTTAATCAACATTGTGTTTCTTTACAAGGAACAAACTGTTCAATTTATCTTTTATATTGTTTTTTAGTCTCAATTTCATTGAGCTCTGATTTTAATTATTTATTGTCTTTTATTGATTTTACTGTTGGTTTGTTCTTTGTCTATGGTCTTGAGTTGTAATGTGAAGTTATATATTTGGCATATTTCTATTTTTTTAATATTTGAGCTTGATGCTATAAATTTTCCTCATTGCACTTATTATATTCCAGAGATGTAAAATTTTGTATTACTAGTCTATTTTGTTTTTAAGAATGGTTTTATTTCTTCCCTGTTTTCTTTTGTTATCCATTTGTCATTCAAAAGTAGATTAGTGAGAGACGGCGGGGCGCTGAGAAGCGGCCAGCAATGCAGAGAGAAACGGCGCTGCGGATTCTGTGGAGTCCTGCCGGCTGTGCCCTCACTGAGCTCCGGGCTGAGTTCAGGGTTTGAGAAGGGGAAGGAAGCGGTCCAGTTCTGTCCCCCACACGGGACAGTCCACCATGGAAGCCAGCCGCCACCATCTTGGAGAGCTGACTTCACCATCGCCAGTTTCCGACAGATCGCAGCAATAGAACAGGTGTGTGTTATTCAGCCCATCTCCCATACAGTGGGGAATTCGCATAAAATCTCTCCCCGGCTTTCCGGGGGAGGGATTATCAGATTGACTGGGAATAGAGACGTGGGGAAAGGTAAAGGCACCTGACCTCCAACTCCCCCTCCCATCAGCGGCAAAAACGAAACCTGTCTTGCCAGCTCTGGGGGAGTGGCAAGCGGAAGGAATCAACACAATAAGTTGCCGGTTCCCAATTGCCACACTCCACACCCAGCAAACTGCAGGCCCAGAGTATAGTTTGAACTGCTGAGAGGCATCACACTGTGGAAGGCCTGGCTAGCAGGAGAAGCCAGGGGACTAGAGGCCAGGAATAAACCTAAGCTAATAGGTTTTTAAGAGACAAGGGGGGGGGGAGTGGCCTCACACAGACTGTATCCTACAGCCAGAGGGCAAAATCTTGGCCCAGAAGGCACAGAACCACCTACTGGAAGCAAAGAAAATAGAAGCCTAACAGTGCCTTTTTTTTTCTTTTCTCATTTTTTAAATTCTTTAATTTTTTAATTTAAAAAAATTTTAAATTATTTTTTCAATTGTATTTTTTTTCAATTGTAATTTTTATTTTACTGCATTTTATTTTTTTATCATTTCTTTTCTTTTCTATTCTTTTCTCTTTCTTTCTTCTCTCCCTCTCTCTTTCTTGGTTTGCGTCCTTACCTTTTCCCCATCTTTCCTCTTAAGCATGAACACCCAGATTACATATAACTTACTAAATGCAAATAGATGAATACTACGAATAGGTCTATAGTCCGCATAAGCCCTTAACTACCCCTAAGTACTCCTGTCTATTCTCTTGTTAATATCCGCCTGCATTTGAGCAACCCCCCAAAGAAGCTAACATGTACTAACCTCCATACCATCAAATCTCCCGACCTTAACATAAAATCCTAAGTCCAAACCTCAATTCTCTATATGCCATCAAATACTGAAGGACTTTAATGAAACTAATGAATTTATTTATTTATTTTTTCAAAGGAAAATTTATTTAAGTTACTTCCATACATTTTTTTCTATCTTCCAAATGAAAATAATTGCACTGATGACCAAATTCAAGAAAAAAAAACAATGGCAAGCCGACAGTAATATTGAAAATTAAATGGAAAGGGGAACAGATAACATAAAGTAATTTTAAAGATTGTATCTACTTCATTTTTACAATTGAGCACTTAAAGTTTCTGCAAATATTTTAGTTCACAGCAAACATTCCAAATCTGTCATATCTATATTAATAAAACATGTAGACTTATTTTCTAAGAAAACCTGTTAGAATGAAACATAAGCAATTTTAGAATTCCAGATATGGCTTATAATAATTGCACATACTTGCCCTGCACAATTATATTACAAAAGAAGCACAGTAGCTATAGAAGTGCTGAAGTGTATGGAACCTAAATCAGTCAAGTTAACTGTCTTCTGAGTTCCTTTCCCCACCTACCAGGCCTCATTAAATTAATATGAAATGAGCACTATCTCTTTAAGGCTGGGAAAGTGTTGTGCTGATGAGCCAGGGGCTGCCCACCAATTGGCAGACCCATTGGGTGATAAATGTCCAAGGACCTCCAGGCTGATGACATATTTTTCATCATTAATCCAGCCCATTGTAACTGGGGCCACTCACATTGATTCGAACTAGGGGGCATCATCTGCTGTTAAGAGGGTGATGACTCGCTAAAAATGAAGGCCTGAAACTAATCAAATATATTTAGAGCCGTCCCTGGCAACTCTCTGGGAGAGCAGCAGTGGCGACCTAACAGGGAGCCACAGGCAGGTAGTGCAGTGCTTTTGTATGGGAATGTGAGACATCCAGAAGAAACTAATGAATTTACCTTAAATTGCAATTAAATCCAACATCTCTAAACATTGTCTCCTAACACAAAGGAGAGATTGTGGAACTATAAAAACCAAAACAAATTTAAAGGAGAAAACAGAAACACAGCAGTCAAACAGAGTTAGAAAGTAACGTGAACAACATGAAAAAACAAGGGAAAAAAGGATTACAAACAATGCAGGACAACTTAAATTCACAGGAGAACCTAGAGGCATCAGAAAAATGGACAGAGAAAGAACTCAAGGCATACCTAACTCAGATGGAATGGAATCTTAGAGAAGACATTAGACAGCAAGTCCAAACAATGAAAGTATATTTTGAAAACGAATTAAATAAGCAAATTCAAAGGGCAAAGAATGTGCTCTACCAGGAGATAGAGATTTAAAAAAAAAAATCAAACAGTAATCCTAGAAGTGCAGGAAATCATAAACCAAATTAAAAACTCAAACGAGAATATTACAAATAGATTAGATCAAGTAGAAGCCAGAACATCAGATAATGAAGACAAAGTTTATCAACTTGAAAAGAATATAGTCAACACAGAAAGGATGCTTAAAATTCACGAGCAATCTATTCAAGAGATGTGGGATGTCATAAAAAAACCAAACTTGAGAGTCATTGGGATAAAAGAAGGCATAGAGGTTCAAACCAAAGGAATGAACAATCTATTGAATGAAATAATCCTAGAAAACTTCCCAGATATGAAAGATGGAATGGATTGCCAAATCCTGGAAGCCTACAGGACCCCAAACATTCAAAACTGTAATAGACCCACTCCAAGACACATAATTATGAAGATATCCAACATACAGAACAAGGAGAGAATATTAAAAGCTACGAGAGAAAGGAGGCAGATTACATTCAGGGGTAAACCAATTAGGTTAATGGCTGATTTTTCATCACAGACGTTGAAAGGGAGAAGATCCTGGAACAACATATTTCAATCGCTAAAAAATAATGGATTCCAACCAGGAATACTGTATCCAGCAAAATTAAGCTTCAGATTTGACAATGAAATTAAAATATTTCACGATAAACAAAAGTTAAAAGAATTTGCAGCCAGAAAACCAGCACTGCAAGGCATTTTGAGCAAAACACTACAAGAAGAGGAATTGAAAAACAGCACCCAAAACTAACACTGGCCAGAGCAATTAGACGAAAGAAATTAAACGCATAAAGATAGGAAAAGAGGAACTTAATTTGGCACTATTTGTGGGTGACATGATCCTATACCCAGCAGACCCAAAAGGGTCTACAAAGAAACTTCTAGAGCTAGTAAATGAATTTCAGCAAAGTGGCAGGATATAAAATCAACATGCATAAATCAAAGGCATTCCTGTATATCAGCGACAAATCTTCTGAAATGGAAATGAAGATAACCACCCCATTCACAATATCCTCAAAAAAAAAAAATACTTGGGAATCAACCTAACAAAAGAGGTGAAAGATTTATACAATGAAAACTACAGAACCCTAAAGAGAGAAATAGAAGAAGATCTTAGAAGATGGAAAAATATACCCTGTTCATGGATAGGCAGAACTCACATCATCAAAATGGCAATATTACAAAAAGTACTCTATAGGTTTAATGCAATGCCAATCAAAATCCCAACAGCATTTCTTATAGAAATAGATAAAGCAATCATGAAATTCATCTGGAAAAATAAAAGACCCAGAATAGCAAAAGCAATTCTAAGCAGGAAGAGTGAAACAGGCGACATAGCGATTCCAGACTTCAAACTATACTACAGAGCGATAATAACAAAAACAGCATGGTACTGGTACCAAAACAGGCGGGTGGACCAATGGTACAGAATAGAGGACGCAGAGACCAATCCACAAAATTACAACTACCTTATATTTGACAAAGGTGCTAAAAGCATGCAATGGAGAAAGGATAGCATCTTTAACAAATGGTGCTGGGAAAACCGGAAATTCATATGCAACAAAATGAAACTAAATCCCTTTCTCTCGCCATGCACAAAAGTTAACTCAAAATGGATCAAGGAGCTTGATATCAAACCAGAAACTCTGTGTCAGATAGAAGAAAAAGTTGGCTCTAATCTATATCTCGTGGGGTCGGGCTCCAAATTCCTTAATAGGACACCTATAGCACAAGAGTTAAAATCAAGAATCAACAAATGGGACATACTCAAACTAAAAAGTTTTTTTCTCAGCAAGAGAAACCATAAGGGAGGTAAATAGGGAGCCTACATCCTGGGAACAAATTTTTACTCCTCACACTTCAGATAGAGCCCTAATATCCAAAGTATACAAAGAACTCAAAAAATTAAACAATAAGAAAACAAATAACCCAATCAACAAATGGGCCAAGGATCTGAACGGACACTTCTCAGAGAAGAATATACAATTAATCAACAAATACATGAAAAAATTCTCACCATCTCTAGCAGTCAGTGAAATGCAAATTAAAACCACTCTAAGATACTATCTCACTCCAGTAAGAATGGCAGCCATTATGAAGTCAAACAATAACAAGTGCTGGCGAGGATGTGGGGAAAAGGGTACACTTATACATTGCTAGTGGAACTGCAAATTGGCGCAGCCAATTTAGAAAGCAGTATGGAGATTCCTTGGAAAACTGGGAATGGAACCACCATTCAACCCAGCTATTCCCCTTCTTGGACTATTCCCGAAAGACCTAAAAAGAGCGTACTATAGAGATACAGCTACATCAATGTTCATAGCAGCATGATTCATAATAGCTAGACTGTGGAAAACACAACCTAGATGCCCTTCAATAGATGAATGGATAAAAAAATGTGGCATTTGTACACAGTGGAATATTACTCAGCACTAAAAAATAACAAAATCATGGCATTTGCAGGGAAATGGATGGCATTAGAGCAGATTATGCTAAGTGAAGCTAGCCAATCCCTTAAAAACAAATGCCAAATGTCTTCTTTGATATAAGGAGAGCAACTCAAAAGAGAGCAGGGAGGAAGAACATGAGAAGAAGATTACCATTAACAGGGACAAGAGGTGACAGGGAATGGGAGAGAGAAGGGGAATTGCATGGTAATGAAAGGAGACCTGCATTGGTGTACAAAATTACATATAAGAGGATGTGAGGGGAAAGGGGGAAAAAACAAGAGAGAGAAATGAATTACAGTAGATGGGGTAGAGAGAGAAGAAGGGAGGGGAGGGGAGGGGAGGGAGGATAGTAGGGGATAGGAAAGGCAGCAGAATACAACAGACACTAGTATGGCAGTATGTATAAACATGGATGAATAACCAATGTGATTCTGCAATCTGTATACGTGGTAAAAATGGGAGTTCATAACCCACTTGAATCAAATGTATGAAATATGATATGTCAAGAGCTTTGTAATGTTTTGAACAATAATTAAAAAAAAAAACTCAAGCAGGTGC